>NC_048584.1:10176800-10476800 GCF_013265735.2 Oncorhynchus mykiss | reverse complement strand
AGCCGCCAGAGCTGCCAGTCTGCAGGATGCTGCCAAAGCTGCCAGTCTGCAAGGAGCCGCCAGAGCTGCCAGTTTGTAAGGAGCCGCCGGAGCTGCCAGTTAGCAGGGAGCAGCCAGGGCCGCCAGTTAGCAGGGAGCAGCCAGGGCCGCCAGTCAGCAGGGAGCAGCCAGGGCCGCCAGTCAGCATGGAGCAGCCAGGGCCGCCAGTCAGCAGGGAGCAGCCAGGGCCGCCAGTCAGCATGGAGCAGCCAGGGCCGCCAGTCAGCATGGAGCAGCCAGAGCAGCCAGGGCCGCCAGTCAGCATGGAGCAGCCAGAGCAGCCAGAGCTGTCAGTCAGCATGGAGCAGCCAGAGCAGCCAGGGCCGCCAGTCAGCATGGAGCAGCCAGAGCTGCCAGTCAGCATGGAGCAGCCAGAGCAGTCTGCCAGCATGGAGCAGCCAGAGCTGTCAGTCAGCATGGAGCAGCCAGAGCAGCCAGTCTGTGTCGACCAGTCTCTTCCAGATCTGCCAGTCGTCCAGACTCTTCCAGATCTGCCAGTCGTCCAGACTCTTCCAGATCTGCCCGTCGTCCAGACTCTTCCAGATCTGCCAGTCGTCCAGACTCTTCCATATCTGCCAGTCGACCAGACTCTTCCAGATCTGCCCGTCGACCAGACTCTTCCAGATCTGCCCGTCGTCCAGACTCTTCCAGATCTGCCAGTCGACCAGACTCTTCCAGATCTGCCAGTCGACCAGACTCTTCCAGATCTGCCAGTCGACCAGACTCTTCCAGATCTGCCAGTCGACCAGACTCTTCCAGATCTGCCAGTCGACCAGACTCTTCCAGATCTGCCAGTCGTCCAGACTCTTCCAGATCTGCCAGTCGTCCAGACTCTCTCAGATCTGCCAGTCGTCCAGATTCTCCCAGATCCGCCAGTCGACCAGATTCTCCCAGATCCGCCAGTCGACCAGATTCTCCCAGATCCGCCAGTCGACCAGATTCTCCCAGATCCGCCAGTCGACCAGATTCTCCCAGATCCGCCAGTCGACCAGATTCTCCCAGATCCGCCAGTCGACCAGATTCTTCCAGATCTGCTAGTCGACCAGGATCTGCTGAAACCGCCAGCCAGCCAGGTTCTGGTAGTTTCTACTACCTGCCTGGGCTTCCTCTCAGTGCTGAGCTTCTTCTCAGTGCTGAGCTTCCTCTCAGTGCTGAGCTACCCATCTGTCCCGAGTTACCTCTGTCCCGAGCTGTCCCTCTGTCCCATGTTATCATTGTGGTGGGTAACCTATTTAGGGACGTTTAGGAGGGGGATTAAAACTGTCATAGAGTGGGGTCCACGTCCAGCGCCAGAGCCGCCACCGCGGACAGATGCCCACCCAGACCCTCCCCTATAGGTTCAGGTTTTGCGGCCGGAGTCCGCACCTTGGGGGGGGGTACTGTCACGCCCTGACCATAGTTTACTTTGTATTTTCTATGTTTTGATTGGTCAGGGTGTGATCTGAGTGGGTATTCTATGTTTCATGTCTTGTTTGTCTATTTCTATGTTCAGCCTGATATGGTTCTCAGTCAGAGGCAGGTGTTCGTCATTGTCTCTGATTGGGAACCATATTTAGGTAGCCTGGGTTTCACTGTGTGTTTGTGGGTGATTGTTCCTGTCTATGTGTTTTCGCCAGATAGGGCTGTTTAGGTTTTCGTTACGTTCATCACGTTCTTTATTTTGTAGTGTTTGTACTGATTCGTGTTTTACGTTTGTTCATTAAAACATGGATCGCAATCTACACGCTGCATTTTGGTCCGACTCTCCTTCTCACGAAGAAAACCGTTACAATTATCTATTTGCATATCTCACTATTGTAGAGAACAATGGCCAGTGTGTGTCTTTATGTAATGAAGGAGATCTACGGTGGCTAAACCTTATCTCTCCCAGATCTGGTTCACCACCTGGGGATGGAGTCTCCAGTCCCTGTAAAACAGTGGCGGTAGGTGCCGTTTAATATTAGGGAGGACAAGTTTGTAGCACTGTTAGATAGGCAGCTAGCTAACAAAAATAGCATTTCTTTCTGTTTGACTTAGGTTGTTCAGTAGGCTAAAGTAAGAAAGACATCAACTAAGAGATCAACATCAACAACTGCTTCTCCTTAAATTTTGAAGAAATTAATTTATGAAAAACTGTTCAACTATTGTCTTTCTCTCTCTTCGAGTCAACTACTGCAGTGCTAGCAAGCTGTAGCGTACACTTTCATTCTCTGATACTTTGATTGGACGGACAACGTCAGTTCATACTGCAAGAGCTCTGATAGTTTGGGGGACGTCCTCCAGAAGTCGTCATAATTACTGTGTAAGTCTATGGAAGGGGAGGGGGGGGGGGGGGGGGGGTACCATGAGCCTCCAAGGTTTTGTATTGAAGTCATTGTACCCAGAGGAGAACAGAAAATATCTGTCCTCCAGCTACACCATGGTGCAACCATAGAGGGTATTGTTGACCAAAATGGTTCTCCCCCTTGAACTGAAAGAGAGGCTCCTTTTGTAGGGGAAGCACCTCCCATCAGAACATACACCAGCACTAATTAATTAAGCAATTACCTTCATCAAAGCCTACATTTTCCACTCAGGTAAACATAATTAATTATATATGTTGCAACACATTTCTCATGATGCAATATACCAATATAACACATTTACAAAAATCCCATCCCTGTTGACATGGAGTCTTCCAACATGCTCATTCACATGAACGAGCCATTCGGGAGAGGCACTACAAAGCCAGCCTGATTACCGTAGCTCTGGTCCTTATCCCAGCATACCCGGAAGCTACAGAGACAGAGAGAGAGGAACAGAACCAAGCAAACACGCTCATCCATAACATTGATAAGTACAATAAACGTTGCTTTGAATTCATTAAAAGAATATCAGAATATCGATTTCATAGCAATCACTAATTAATGTATTTCCTCCTCAGTCTCATTCTGAACGTCACATAATTCGTAAATCTGCACAAACACGGGTCTCACTAATCATTCCGTACCACACAAATTGAGTTGATTATTTATTTACTAACAAGCTAAATGATAACATAAGATACACATACACAAACAGTCTAGGTTATTGGTTAGAACTTAATACAATGGCAACAGGTCCCTAGCGGACCAACACAATGACATGTGTTACGCAAGATGGAGATTTACAGGAAAAGAGAGAAGCAAGAGAGAAAAGCCACACTTGGATATATTTATAAACTACGCTTAGTTTAGCCCTAACACCTGCCATTCGTATGGGTCAGAATTGTAAATGCATGTATTTATGCGTTGAAGGTCTCCGTTGGGTATATCTGATGGTCTGGACTTTTGTCTTCAGGTGTAAGTCTCTGATTGCCCACAAGATGTCACAGTGTCCTTTATCTTAGTCGTCTGTTTCCTTGCATTCTGTCTGTGGACTTCTCAGGATGGCTAATTAGCCATGTCGACGCTCCTAGCGTGGGTAGGAGGGCTGTGTAGACCCCCAGTGACTTAAAAGAATGACCGGGTGGTCCTGCTTAAATTCACCTTCCTAGATGCAGTACTTAGAATAACTACTCCACCAATCAGAGATTTCCTTTGTCTTCAGCCCTCGTGTTGCGTTTCGGGGTCACGACTAGTCGTAAACCTCAGCTGCAGCGTGTGGTAAACTTAGTCTGATATGTAAATTCTTAACTCACATGTTAGATGACACACTCTCTGGGTTCCCTGGGGCATAGCTAGTTACAAGACAAGGTATAAGGATTTACTATGTTCTCTTTTAGACAAATAAAATCAGTCTTATCGTAACCAAAACATTCTCGTTCATCTGGATATTCTCTACACAACATAAAGTATGTAAACATCACATATACATTATGAAAACTATTCAAGTTACAATGTTTTTGTTATTACATCCTCTTAACTTTTAAAATAGACAATAATCTTCAAATTCCATCCGCTGATGACATACATTGTCCTAAAGACCATTCATTTGATGTTCTGTAGTTTTGGGCTGTAAACTCTTTCAAAGGCACACAGACATTCCAGTCTCTCACAATAGAGAACAGAATAGAGAATAATGTACGATAGGAGTGAGGTCTAGCTAGTTAGAACACTGCTAACCGGAAAAAGCACATGCTTTCTTTGTTGTAGCTAGCCTTGTGGCGAGTTACAAGGGGTTAGCTTAAGCCTTGCGGCGAGAGCTAGCTCTTTGTGTTGTTAGCTGGTCTTGCATCTAGTCAGCCAAGTTAGCTAAAGCCTTGAGGCGATAGCTAACCAAATCTCAATAGCTTGCTGTGTGATTGGTTACTTTGAACTTGTGGACACACTCAGGCGTGTCCCATATTGAGACATCGAAATTAGTATTTGAAACAGTACACCACGTCCTAAATATCGAACAATGTATGCTGCACAACTACCTTTTCAAAACAGGTACTGTTCTCTTCAGCCTTAAGAGGTATAAGGATTAGCATTGTCCTTGTACACAAGAACCTCAGGGGGCTCTCTCTCTCTCCTTTACTTACTGTTCTACTTCCAGCCAAGACATTTCACTCTATCTGTCCCGCAGGACACCAACTCTTCAGCTCGTGTGTGTGTGTGAGAGACAGAGAACGTGAGAGAGAGACTGTGTGTGTGACATGCGTCTGTGTGTGGCGTTCTGAAGCCATTAGAATGTGACATAAGAGTTCATCTCTGCCTAATCCCAGAGGCCTCTGATTTACAGAGGACAACCTACTGTCCCCTCCATACTACAGGAAATAAAATTTACCCAGCCTTTGGCTGATAGTCACAGCACAGAGTACATAATGTCTCATATTGAAACACAGGCACAGAAACAGGCATAGGCATTGGCAGAGGTACAGGCATAGACACACAGAGATAGGCACAGACACGCATACTGGCATGCATGCATGCCACATTGAAAAATGCAGGGACCAAAGCATGCGCTCTCTCTTTGAATATAGTAAGCCGCTTTCTGCACATAACATCCATGTGGAACTCAATCCCTACATTGTTAATGTATAACATTTATATTTTCTCAGCATCCATGCAACTCCACCACAAACAGCAATTTACACCAATTTAATAGGCTCTGCCTTATCAACTACACGACTGCTGAGGAAGGCACATTTCCAGCCAACGAAGTGTGTCTCATTTCAAATATAAGTGTGGGCTGATAATAGAAAGCAAAGTGTATTTTATTTATTCATTACAGAAAAGAGAGACAAAAAGTAAGAGAGAAAGAGACTCCCGTCAGAACTGCTACATGGCAGACCAATCCAAACTCATCTCTCGGCATGTCCAGCAAATCCATTATCTCAGCCAATCACGGCTAACAGGAACTTTCATGTCTTTTTCCATGGCTAAATCATATTTACCGATACCATAAAGTTTATTATTAAGGCACAATCATTTCAATTGAATGTTTGGGAGAACCTTCAAGAAGGACAACCATCTCTGCAGCACTCCACCGATTAGGCTTTTATGGTAGAGTGGCCAGACAGAAGCCATTCCTCAGTAGAAGGCACATGAGAGCCTGCTTGGAGTTTGCCAAAAGGAGGAAACCTGGCAGCATCCCTACGGTGAAGCATGGTGGTGGCAGCATCATGCTGTGGGGATGTTTTTTAGTGGCAGGGACTGGGAGACTAGTCAGGATCGAGGGAAAGATGAACAGAGCAAAGTACAGAGAAATCCTTGAGGAAAACCTGCTCCAGAGCGCTCAGCCCCTTTCGTATGTACATAAAATTGACTGTTTTGTATTTCTATTACAGCTACAGCCTGCTGAAACATAAAGCAACACAACCTAACAGCCACCCATGTCATTTATTTAATGTAACAGCCAACAGTGCCATGCCTTCCTTTAAATTAAACACAAAAAAAAATTCAAAAAGCTGCATGATGGTTGTCAGATCACAGCTTGCTACTGCACTCTGTCATTGCTCCTATGATTTATTGAGCAGAGAGAGAAACATATTTCCATACATTTACCGAGGGTGCTGCCCTGCCACTCCGCTTAACTTCATCTTTGGCAAATGGCCCCCCATGTAAATGTGGGTTAATGCACCAAAACCACAGAGAAGAGAGAGAGAGAGAGAGAGAGAGAGAGTTTTTTTTTAACACAATAACAATGTTGCTACGTGTTGCTACAATGTATTCTACGTCGTACCTTACCTTGGTATGTTTTTATAGTCGGCGTAACCTCTTCATGAGTCATTGAACCCCACCCCACCATGCCCTTGCAGGGTATTGTGTGTCATTTGGAGAAGCTGTTAGCCGTAGCTGGCCAATGCTTACTTTTTACTCCTGCGGTGTTATGTTACTGCTGAATTCAGCACTGTCCTCCCTCCTGCTCTCCTCTTCATCCCTCCCGCTCCTCATCTTCATCCCCCTTCACATTGCAAATGAAATATTGATAAGAGGTCTTTGCGCCCTCTCTCCTCCCTCTCTGTCTGTGGGTTTCTGATGAGAGGGCTGGAATCTGTAGGAAGATGGGGTGAATACAAACGAGGAGAAGAGATAAAAACAAAGGGGTCGTAATGAGATATAGGTTAGGTTGGTTGGGTGTATGAACTGGTGTATATTGATGAAATGGATGTGTATGTATGTATTGAAACTAGTCAACCTTAAGTGGTAAAGTATGGTATAAGACTTGGTGTGTTGTTCTACTATCAATACCATCAAAACCATTCTATAATAACACGCTATACAGAGGTAGGATCTTCATTTCAGACAGTTTGCTACAGCAGGAAAATAATCCTGCAGCAACAGGAAACGTGAATTATCATTAATAAGCCTTTATACACTTGTCGGAATTGGCCTATATGGATAGGGCTAAATTGAAATGTTTCTTACAGAAGAAACATGAAATGCATATGCATAACCATGGTAGCAATTGAAAGCGAACAGTTTTGGAGATGATCGTTAGGCCAAAGACAAGGACACAACAGTTCACCTGACGCAAGACTGAATCCAAAGATTTATGTGCATTTGACATTTACTGTAATTTTAGCCACATTTGTTGATAACGAAATCTGAAAATACTCTGGATACATTCAGTGACATGATAAGAATATTCCTGGAAAATGTGGGGTAGGTGCAACATAAGATTACAAGGGTTTGAATGAAAGCACTAACTGGTGTCTCGAAGTGGCCACCCACTTCTCCAAAGTGTGCACAGTTTATAAATAATTTCTATGCACTTTGATGACTCAAAGACGAGTCTTCAACTATGAGTATATATATTTTTTAGCTCTCCTAGCTGTGCCATTCAGGAGCAAGAGGAAGCACAGTTGTAGTCATTTTGGTTGGAACACAACCCTGCATCCCTGCCATCACACAATTACTGTTGTTGTTTATGCAATCCAAAAACAGTCCATTATAGGTCGCAATCTCGGTCAGGTGGGCATCATTCGAAACGTTGTTCTATTGCCAACATGTATAGCTAAGTTATATAACATATGATATTACAGTGTTAGGCTTTCACATTGCAATTCAGGGAAAAATATTGTAATTTTGGTGCGCATAGAAAGGAGAAATGAGTGTATTCAGGTGCTTGTCTGTTCAAGAACAACCCAGGGACTGACGCATGTCATCTTGTAACTGTACATCAAACATAGTGATCATAAACGTTGACTCTGTATATGACATGAGTTTTATTCTATGGAAATGTGGAGTGCACGTTTAGATTCATAGGTGCTTGGCTTGCTTGTATTTATTATGATCATCTTTCAAAATACATAGAGTCCTCTTTACAGCATTTCCCTCACTCAGATAACCAAACGTTTCAAAAGTTATTTTTGTTGTTGTTTTTTGTTGTTGTTGCATTTTACCCCCTTTTTCGTGGTATCCAATTGTTTAGTAGCTACTATCTTGTCTCATTGCTACAACTCCCGTACGGGCTCGGGAGAGACAAAGGTTGAAAGTCATGCATCCTCCGATACACAACCCAACCAAGCCGCACTGCTTCTTAACACAGCGCGCATCCAACCCGGAAGCCAACCGCACCAATGTGTCAGAGTTGTGCATCGCCCCACAGACCTCCCGGTTGCGGCCAGTTACAACAGAGCCTGGGCGCGAACCCAGAGTCTCTGGTGGCGCTGCAGTACAGCGCCCTTAACCACTGCGCCACCCAGGAGGCAACATTTAAAAAATAAATAATAAATAATAAATTCAAAAGTTGCCCAATTAGCGGGAGGGATGGGGCAACTTCTTGTCGCGCGAGGTGCTTAAGCTCAGAAAGTCTGTCTGTCAAAACCCATACAGCGCTGTAAAGCGTAGCGCCAGAGCTCTGACTTTATGTACGGCAGGGTAGCCTAGTGGTTAGAGCGTTGGACTAGTAACCGGAAGGTTGTGAGTTCAAACCCCCGAGCTGACAAGGTACAAATCTGTCGTTCTGCCCCTGAACAGGCAGTTAACCCACTGTTCCCAGGCTGTCATTGAAAATAAGAATTTGTTCTTAACTGACTTGCCTGGTTAAATAAAGGTAAAAAAAAAAAAAAAAAAAAAATGTATAGCATGTTACTGTACAGCCAATGCGTTCCAATTTAGGCATCTGCATCTTCTAAATCTGCTATTTTCAACCCGTATTTTTTATAAGGCAAAATCAAGTCTGAGATTTGGAAATGACAAACTTCAGAAACCTATTTAAACTTCAAATAAACCTGCAAGTTAAAAATTACCTGCCTTGCAGGAAAGTTCTCCTGCAACAGGGTGATCAAATGAAGGTCCGATATCTGTAGTTCTGATGAATATGTACTTTTGAGTGTTTTTAAATGTAGCTATGTTTTTAAAATAATTATTTCCAAAGCCCATTTCTCTACACTCTAAGCAAAAAGGGTTGCAAAAGGGTTCTTCGGTTGTCCCCATAAGAAAAACATTTTTGGTTCCAGGTAGAACTATTTTGGGTTCCATGTAGAACCCTCTGTGTAAATGGCTGTACATGGAACTCAAAATGGTTCTACATGGAAAAAAACGGGTTCTACCTGGAACCAAAAAGGGCTCTTTACAGGTTTTTTGTTGTTGTTGCTAGGAGTGTACTTCCCCATTAGCGTGCCAAGCACTATCAGTGATGTCTTCTTGCTGCTCATCTAGCAGGCGCCTGTGATAAAGGCTTCATGGCTTCCACAGCCGTGTGTAGGCTATTACTCTTATCCCTGTATGGACCATGATGCACAAATTAACATAAAGGAAAATACTTTGTTTTCAGAGCCGAGAAAGAGAGAAAGAGGGGGGCGAGAGAGAAAGAGAGAGTGAGAGAGAGAGCGAGAGAGAGGGGGTGGAGGTAGAGAGAGAGTAGAAGAGAGTGAAACAGGTGTTGAGACAGAGAGAAGTTCTTTGATTTGTTGGGGGATGGTTTGACAGGAGCGGGGAAGAGAAGAGAAGATTTGCTAAAGAGCATTGGGAATTTAAAGACAACACGTGTTAAATGAAAACAGAGACAAAACAAAAGGAGAGCGTTGTTTAGAAATAATGTATAGGTTAAAGGGTCAGACACACTGAGAAATCTGACTACCGATAAGTACTTAGCACCTCTGCCCAGTGTCGGCAGTTAACTTTGTTCACAGAACAGTTTTACCTCCAATTTGCTTAGTTGAAATACTCCAGGCCACAAGGTGGCAGTAGCTTGTTTGGCTTGTGCCTGCTGGCGCTAATGTTGTTGCTAGCTAGCAAGAATTTGTAGTAAGCCCTTGTTGATACTAACCAGATGGGCACAGCTAGATACCTAGCGTAGCTAACAACATATTACATCAGAATGGATGCATTTTTGAATAAAGCAGCTGCCTATTAGCTGTTGAGAGTCAGTGGAGTAGCTAGCTAGCTATTTGGTGCTAACCATTCAGCTAACATTATGGGAATATGGGATAATGGAAAGGGGATTAAATTATTTATTTTATAATTTTGCTTGATAGCACATTATTGAACTGAACCTAACATACAAATCCTTCTTCAAGCACAAACCTTCTTAGCTAGATGTAATATATGTAAAGACTTGATCTGGAAAAAAATATGTATTATGTAGATTTATTGTTATAGTTAGACAAATATTTGTATTTTTTTCCACTTCTGTCATCTACCCCATGTGGAGGTTGGTGCTCTCTAATTGGCTCAAAGTCAAGCTCTTGGCTACTGAGGAGCATTGCAATTCTACAAGTAGAAATGACAGGTTCATGGGTACCAGGTCGCTACACATCAGCAACCTCTTTAATTCCTACTGTGCTATTTATTACCTGTCGGCAGTCAGATTTCTTGGTGTGTCTGTACCATAAGTCCTACAGTAGCAGATGAACGTAGGAGAGAGTAAACATGTAAGGACAGAGTGAACACATTGCTACCAGAGAGTCAACATTGTTACTGTATAAAAGGCAAGTGTCAACATAATTGCTAGTCAACACATTGTTAAAGGAGAGAGTCAACATATTGTAACATTTAAAAAAAAAAGTATAAAACATTTCTCACAACAGCAAGTCAGCAGTACCAGGCTCCACAAAAGTCTCTATAGTATAGAAAGGAACAACATTGATACCACCCACAAGTCCTCAGATGACCAAACATAATTACAATCACTTTCTAGCTAACACTTACTCACTCACCAGCAATTGTTTTTTATTATAAAGAAGACTTAATCTACAGTGCCCTCCACTAATATTGTCACCCTTGGTAAATATAAGCGAAAGGGGCTGTAAAAACGTTTATTTGTTTATCCTCTTTGTCTTTCATTCAAAATATTCACATAAATCTAACCTTTAACTAAAGTTTTAAAAAATTGTCTGTCCCTGTACTCCTCAATACCAACCAGAGAGAGAGCCCATCCTGAATGGAAATACTGGTGTAGCGCCGTGCATGCCCCTGCACATAACGACATACCCAGTCATGATCCTTTCTCTCTCCTTTCCTTTCTCCATCCTCCACGCTCCAAGCATGCTGCGGTCTACAGGTGGTACTGTCTGAAGTTAACTGCAGAGCTCCTCCAGCAGTACTGTACTCTATTGCCTTTTACAATCACTGTAGGAGTTTAGTTTGAAAGAGTTAAGTTAAAAGTGAAGGTCATGCTTAACAGTAAGTGAAAGAGATACCATGTGGTTACATGAAAATGTGTTTTTTTTGTCTATGTCTAAATTGTATTAATTGTTTTAATAAATAGTTCACAGTAATCCTCCTTTTTAATTTACACATGTAGCAAGCAAAGTGTTTGTGTTGTTCAATCTACATGGGATGTAGGCGAGTCAGACAGACGATATACTTGACATGCATCTAATTAGCCTATTTCTCAGTGGCGCCAGCGGCAGCCTGTCTCAGCCACATCACCTAATTGGCTGTAAAGTTTTTAAACAGTAAGGTGAATCAGATCAGATTCGGATGGAGAGTGAGTGCGTTGATCAAGATGGATTAACAAAAGGCAAGACCAAGTGGTGCATAAAAAATGCAGCAGAAAAGCTTAATCTGATCAAGCTCATGCATCCATACATCCATCTCATACCACCTCATCATCGACTGATGAAACACCATCAAAGGTGGACACTAGTAGACCTACTTATGCAGCAGCTAGCACTAGCCTCCAAGTCCCGACAGAGACCTCACTGCCCGAGCCCGGCAATGACAATGGCCTTACTCCTCCTCTACTTCCTCCACTCAAGAATAGTGACCATTTCTCTGGAGAGAGTGCTAGCCCTCCTTCCCCTGCTCTTCCAGAAAACCAAGCGGATGACTGCAAGAGACCCAGGCACTCATGAGAGCGACACCCTTCTGTAAAGAGGGGTAGGCATACGAGTGATGAGACGGATTGCCCAGACAGCGTGCGTCCGAGATTCAATGTGTAATATAAATAGGCTACCAGCTAAATACTGTTTGTACTATACACAAAATCTCAATTTAATCATTTTTAAATTCAGGCTGTAACAGAATAAAATGTGGAAAAAGTCAAGCGATGTGAATATTTTCTGAAGGCACTGTATTATATAGATGAGCTATATTACTTCCATGCTCGCTTCGAGGCAAGTAACACTCAAACATGCATGAGAGAATCAGCTGTTCCAGACGACTGTGTGATCACGCTCTCCGTTGCCGATGTGAGTTAAACAGGTCAACATCCACAAGGCCGCAGGGCCAGACGGATTACCAGAACGTGAACTCTGAGCATGCGCTAACCAACTGGCAACTGCCTTCATTGACATTTTCAACCTCTCTCTGTCTGAGTCTGTAATACCAACATGTTCCAAGCAGACCACCATAGTCCACATTTCAGGCTTCAAACATAAAGATATAAAACTGTATTTTTTTTGTGAAGAATCAACAAGTGGGACACAATCATGAAGTGGAACGACATTTATTGGATATTTCAAACTTTTTTAACAAATCAAAAACTGAAAAATTGGGCGTGCAAAATGATTCAGCCCCTTTACTTTCAGTGCAGCAAACTCTCTCCAGAAGTTCAGTGAGGATCTCTGAATGATCCAATGTTGACCTAAATGACTAATGATGATAAATACAATCCACCTGTCTGTAATCAAGTCTCCGTATAAATGCACCTGCACTGTGATAGTCTCAGAGGTCCGTTAAAAGCGCAGAGAGCATCATGAAGAACAAGGAACACACCAGGCAGGTCCGAGATACTGTTGTGAAGAAGTTTAAAGCCGGATTTGGATACAAAAAGATTTCCCAAGCTTTAAACATCCCAAGGAGCACTGTGCAAGCGATAATATTGAAATGGAAGGAGTATCAGACCACTGCAAATCTACCAAGACCTGGCCGTCCCTCTAAACTTTCAGCTCATACAAGGAGAAGACTGATCAGAGATGCAGCCAAGAGGCCCATGATCACTCTGGATGAACTGCAGAGATCTACAGCTGAGGTGGGAGACTCTGTCCATAGGACAACAATCAGTCATATATTGCACAAATCTGGCCTTTATGGAAGAGTGGCAAGAAGAAAGCCATTTCTTAAAGATATCCATAAAAAGTGTTGTTTAAAGTTTGCCACAAGCCACCTGGGAGACACACCAAACATGTGGAAGAAGGTGCTCTGGTCAGATGAAACCAAAATTGAACTTTTTGGCAACAATGCAAAACGTTATGTTTGGCGTAAAAGCAACACAGCTGAACACACCATCCCCACTGTCAAACATGGTGGTGGCAGCATCATGGTTTGGGCCTGCTTTTCTTCAGCAGGGACAGGGAAGATGGTTAAAATTTATGGGAAGATGGATGGAGCCAAATACAGGACCATTCTGGAAGAAAACCTGATGGAGTCTGCAAAAGACCTGAGACTGGGACGGAGATTTGTCTTCCAACAAGACAATGATCCAAAACATAAAGCAAAATCTACAATGGAATGGTTCAAAAATAAACATATCCAGGTGTTAGAATGGCCAAGTCAAAGTCCAGACCTGAATCCAATCGAGAATCTGTGGAAAGAACTGAAAACTGCTGTTCACAAATGCTCTCCATCCAACCTCACTGAGCTCGAGCTGTTTTGCAAAATGTCAGTCTCTCGATGTGCAAAACTGATAGAGACATACCCCAAGCGACTTACAGCTGTAATCGCAGCAAAAGGTGGCGCTACAAAGTATTAACTTAAGGGCGCTGAATAATTTTGCACGCCCAATTTTTCAGTTTTGGATTTGTTAAAAAAGTTTGAAATATCCAATAAATGTTGTTCCACTTCATGATTGTGTCCCACTTGCTGTTGATTCTTCACAAAAAAATACAGTTTTATATCTTTATGTTTGAAGCCTGAAATGTGGCAAAAGGTCGCAAAGTTCAAGGGGGCCGAATACTTTCACAAGGCACTGTATATATCCCTCCTTTTGTTTCCTTCCCCAGGTGTTATTGTTTCTGTTCCTGTGTCATGTCTGTGCGTTGTTCGTGTTTCTTATTTTGTATTATGTTGTGTTTATTTATTTAATCTCTCTAGGGTAGGGGAGACGCTCACGTCCCACCAGGCCAACATCCGGTGAAACTGCAGAGAGCTAACATTTTAAATACACCATTCGTTGTATTAAACATCCTTGTAAATACATGTATCTTACATCATTTCAAAGATGAACGTCTTATTAATCCAGCCGCTGTGTCAGATTTCAAACAGGCTTTACTGCGAAAGAAAACATGCGATTTAACTGAGGTCGGCGCCCCACACACACAAGTATTACTAGCATTTTCCAACCAAGCATTAGCGTCACGAAAGTCAGAAATAGCAATAAAATAAATCGCTTACCATTGAAGATCTTCCTCTGGTGGCAATGCCAAGTGTCCTAACTACACAGTGAATGTTCGTTTTGTTTGATAAATCTATTTTTATAGCCTGACACGAAACATTTGTAAACCGGTTGCGTCGTGATTTCCGTCTCATTCAACTTTGGACGAAGCGTTCGTGGTAATTACACACACTAAACAAACGTTTATCCAGTCATGGTTGGTTTCATTGCAATCCTCTGGTTGTTACGAACACAACCATACATGATGGTTCTTTTCCCGGGACGTATTGACCGAAACAAACCGATTTGAAGACACCAATCAATGACCTCATTGCGCACCAATGTTAAGATCGGTCTATCGTTGATTGACTGTATTTTGGCCCAATGACCACTGATCATCTTGAAATCTAGCTTGGAAGATAGCCAATGAGCTGACGTAAACAGCAATATGTAATGGATATACATTCGAAGACCAGCCTTTGTCGTAAACTCTGGTGTAAAAGAGGTTCATTCGCCATTGCAAATCCTACATGACGAAGGCACGAGTGTTACGCATAGCAGTACATATTCAACAGCATTTTCAACAAGTTTATATATTTAAATGATGGCGAATAAATCAGGAAAAGCTAAAACAAAGTCTAGTATACAGATTTAACCCAAATTATAGAGGAAATTGATCGAAACAGCGAGACAGAGTTTCTTCAGGAAGATGAATCTTTCAGCGAAGCTAGTTTGCTAGTTTTGACTCCCAGGCGGAAGTAATGTTTCTGCACGGCGAGGATGCCATGCTGGATTGGTAAGTTCTAATGCTAATGTCATTGTTTGAAATTAATATGAAATATTGTTCATTTGAGATTTCAAAAAAAATCTTATTTTATTTGCAATATATAAAAATATAATCTGTAATGAAATGTGTAAAGTGCACATTGGCAATACTGTGTGTGATATAGTTTTTAAATTAATTTTACATAAACTTGGAATGGAACAGCTCTTCACCATAGTGATTATGCTCCCTGTACTCTATATATATCTGTTTATTTTACGTGTTGATACAGGGCTCATACGTGAAAGTATTGTTACTGATTTTTAAAATCTTTCACAGTGGCAGTGATTCTGATTCTGAGCCGCCAATGTCTAGGTGTCCACCTCCCTCTGAAGCTAGTTCATCCAGCCGGACCCCCGCTGTCTCCGGCTCCACACCTACCCGGCTATCTAGAGTTGTGAATTCAGTGACAAAGAAGAGGAGGTGGGGAAGAGAGAAACCTGCAGACAGAGGGCCAGAGGGTCGTTAGCACTCTGTGTTAGAAGATGATGTGGGACCAAATCCACCAGTTTTTAGACCCAAAAGGCAGCCAGGACCTCAACTAGACATGACTGCAAAGTACAGCCCCCTTCAACTTTTTCAACTGTTTTTCACCTCGTCAGTTGTTGATTCCCTGGTGTCGAACACCAATAAGTACGGGGCTAAGAAGCAGGCAGGAAAGAAAGAGGCATGGAAAACCATTTCCATGTCAGACCTTTTCTGCTACTTTTCAATGGTCATTTACATGGGGCTGGTAAAGTTGAAAACTCTAAGGGACTATTGGAAAATGTCAGCTCTCTATCAACTGCCTTTCCCCATGACTGTCATGTCTTGTAAAAGGTTTCTGACTATCTCACGGGCGCCTCACATCAGTGACCCAGAAGTTGATGGGGAGAATGACAAGAAGAGAGGCACACCAAGGTTTGATAGGCTCTGTAAAATAAAACCTCTCAACCCCAGCATCGTTGATGCCTGCAAGACTTATTTTCAGCCCGCCCAGAACCTGTCCATCGATGAGAGGATGGTAGCCTCAAAGGCCAGAATCAGCCTCAAACAATACATGCGTAACAAACCAACCAAATGGGGTTACAAGCTGTTTGTTTTGACTGATTCTGTGTGTGCCTACACTTGCAATTTTTTTGTTTATGAGGGGATAAACAGTTTGCTACCGGTAATGGGCTGAGTTATGATTCCGTTATGAAGTTTTTGGATTTTCAACTGCTGGGGAAGGGCTACAAACTGTTTGTGGACAACTCTACACAAGCCCTACCCTGTTTACAGAGCTGAGGAAGCGGGAGGTGTCGGCTTGTGGCACCATTCGTACCAACAGGGTGGGATTTCCAAAGACCAAGGTGAACAACATGCCTAAGCGGGCTGAGCGGGGTACCATGCGATGGATCCATGAAGATGGACTGCTGTTTGTGAAGTGGATGGATACCAGAGAGGTGGTCATGTACTCCAGTATCCACAAGTTCTTCAGTGGAGATCACGTCGTCAGGCGTGTGAAGGATGGTGCCGAGGCATGGACCACAAAAAATGGCCCCATTCCAGCTGCTGTGAAGAACTACAACAAGAGCATGGGAGGTGTGGACCTGTCAGATGCGCTGATAGGATACTGCAATGTTCTTCACAAGACCATGAAACAAAACATTTTTCTATCATTTCATTGACATTGCTGTAGTGAATTCCTTCATCCTCCAGAAGGAAATGGCCAAGAGCTGTGGACAGCCCCCCATCTCACTGCTAGCCTTCAGGAAGCTGCTCATCCAGGAGCTTGCCAGCTACAGCACCTTCTGCTCCAACCAGTGGTGTTCACCTGCCCAGATTCATCTCTGCAGGCATGAATGTGCCACAGGGAAAAAAGGGCACAGTAGGGAGACGTCGTTGTCACAGGAAATGCCCCATCACCTGCACCACCTGTTCAGTAAGCCTCTGCTGTGCAGCAGAAAGAGACTGCTATGGGCCATGGCACCAGCAGCACAATATTGTGTAGAGGACTGAGGGTCTTCACAATATTGTAAATAGAAAATGTGTAAATAGTTACCCTTGATATTTGTTTATTTATTATTATTATTATTATTATTTAAATTCCAAATATATATATATCATTTTTGGGTGTGTGTTAGAATAACATTTATGTATTTTGTACATAGTTATTTCCTTCAAAATGTATCACTGTACAAATTCGGCCACTTGGGTACATTTGGGTACATTTGGGTACATTTGTGTGGGACACCTGGGTGACTTCATGCTCAATGTCATGTAGCTCGCTTATTTTTGAAGTTATTTGTCTAAAACCTTGCTCAGCTATTGCTCAGCTATAGCTATTGCTATTGCTATCTTATGTTCTTCATTCAATCCATCCCCAGCATCCTATCTGTATGTTTGGCTGTTCTTGGTCATTTGAAAGATGATGCAGCAACAACAGAAAACGTATGTTTATTTCCTTGTATTTTCTTCTACCAGATCTATTGTGTTATATTCTCCTACATTCAATTCACATTTCCACAAAATTCAGAGTGTTTCCTTTCAAATGATACCAAGAATATGCATATCCTTGCCTTTGGGCTGGAGCTACAGGCAGTTAGATTAGGGTATGTCTTTAGGCGGAAATTGAGAAGAAGGGGGGATACCCCAAAGAGGTTAATAAAAACTCCCAAGAAAATGTTCAAGGAACCAGAGTAAAACATTCTAATAACCTTACTGCAACCTAATTGTAAACATTCCCAGAACAGGCAAAATGCACTTATATTCTCAAAACTTCCAGTTTTACAGGTCAGGAAACGTTTGGCTTCGTTCCCACAAGCAACGTGAAACAAAAAACATACATTCCCACAACTTTCAAGTAATCAAATGTGCTTGATGGGTAGTTACCATTTAATTATCTAACTCATTTTCCGACAGACAAAATCCCTAACATAGCGGTGTTGTATCATATAAAGCTTCACTGAAATCTGAGAAACCCCTCCAACAGCAGGGATTATATTTGGTTAGTGAGTGAGTGTCACAATAGCAATTACTACTCAGAGTTCTCAGAACTCCCCTACAGGAAGGCAGGGCAGTGATTCTATAAAGGAAGGAAGGGCAGTATATGTCAATTTAAATGAGTGCAGGTTTTCCTTTTCTAGTTCATATGCCCTGCACCCTAAGACATCTATACAAAGGGCTATGGAGTTGAGTCTATACTATTGAGCATGTTCTGGTTTAGTATAGGATCAGATGTGGAGATAACGAACGTTGCTGGGTTTTAACATTCATAATGGATCTGACTCTGCTGATAGAGAGAGAATGAGTGAGAGAGAGAAAGACTTGGAGGGCCTCTAATCCTCCCTTTGTCCTCGTTCAGGCCTTGAACTCCAATATGCACCCGGGAAAAATCCATGGCAATTGATGGCTCTTAGAATTCAAATTTTTATCCCTGCTGCAGAAAATTACACCATAATTTCCCTCACTGTCTTCCAATTCATTCTGCTGATTCTCTATCATGACATACTGGACTGGATCCATGGCTACATTGTCTTCTCCCCCACCTTTAAATGCTCTGTAAAGATTTCTGGTCTTCGTAAAGACATTAATGTAAATGTTCTGTTTTTCAGTTCATCTGTTGCTCTGCAATCCAATAGCTCCAATAGCTCTCGCGGATGAGTCATTGCACTGTATTGTGAGTGAAATGTTCTCTGCCAGAAGCCCCTTGAGATAAAAGGGGGAGTGGGCGAGAGCTGCTCCAAGCCAAACAAAAGATCTTGAAAATCACAAACAGTCATGAACCATGCTCCTCTTTTCAGCACCCTATGATACTGCAGAAATAATAGGAAAACCTCAATGAAATAGCCAGTACACACTGCTATTTGTGCTACTAGCGCTTTCAAGAAACTTCTCTATCATTTCCAGGTGTACTCTTCTTGCTCAAGTACCCTTGTCTTCAAAGAGCACACATTAATTTTGCTGTTGGCCTTTACAAACCCAAGCATGACCTGTACATCTTTAGTAATGTAAGCTGTTCTCTGTTTTCTTCCCGCTACAGCTACAGCTACTTCCTGCATTGTTTACACAGTCTTGACTGATGCTTCTCTTTGGAGCTCTCATTCATCCCCCTCTTTCTCCGTCTCTCCCCTTTTGGAGAAAAGAGTAGCTGATGCCATCTCCACTATCCTGATCCAGTCTTTTATTAATATACTGCAACCCCCTGCTATTTCCACTTCCTCCCTTCCACTGTTTAGCTAATGAACTTCCTCCTCTTCTTCTTCCTCCTCCTGATGAAAAGACCATCTTTGTTCTCCGGATGGACCTGACCCAATCTTTTGTTAATATCAAATCAAAGTTTATTTGTCACGTGCGCCGAATACAACAGTGAAATGCTTACTTACAGGCTCTAACCAATAGTGCGGAGAAAAAACAAAAAAAAGTATGTGTGCGTGTGTAGGTAGGTAAAGAAATAAAACAACAGTAAAAAAGACATTTGAAAAAAAGAGTAGCAAGGTTATATACAGACACCGGTTAGTCAGGCTGATTGAGGTGGTATGTACATGTGGGTATGGTTAAAGTGACTATGCATATATGATGAACAGAGAGTAGCAGTAGTGTAAAAAGAGGGGTTGGCGGGTGATGGGACACAATGCAGATAGACAGGTTAGCCAATGTGCGGGAGCACTGGTTGGTCGGGCCAATTGAGGTAGTATGTACATGAATGTATAGTTAAAGTGACTATGCATAGAAGATAAACAGAGAGTAGCAGCAGTGTAAAAGAGGGTTTGGGGGGAGGCACACAATGCAAAAAGTCCAGGAGTCTTCTGGCTTGGGGGTAAAAACTGTTGAGAAGCCTTTTTGTGCTAGACCTGGCACTCCGGTACTGCTTGCCATGTGGTAGTAGAGAGAACAGTCTATGACTGGGGTGGCTGGGGTCTTTGACAATTTTCAGAGAATTCCTCTGACACCGTCTGGTGTAGAGGTCCTGGATGGCAGGCAGCTTTGCCCCATTGATGTACTGGGCCATACGTACAACCCTCTGAAGTGCCTTGCGGTCAGAGGCCGAGAAATTGCCGTACCAGGCAGTGATGCAACCAGTCACGATGCTCTCGATGGTGCAGCTGTAGAATCTTTTGAGTATCTCAGGACCCATGCCAAATGTTTTTAGTTTCCTGAGGGGGAATAGGCTTTGTCATGCCCTCTTCACGACTGTCTTGGTGTGTTTGGACCATTCTAGTTTGTTGTTGATGTGGACACCAAGGAATTTGAAGCTCTCAACCTGCTCCACTACAGACCCGTTGATGAGAATGGGGACGTGCTCAGTGCTCCTTTTCCTGTAGTCCACAATCATCTCCTTGGTCTTGGTTACGGTGAGGCATAGGTTGTCATTCTGGCACCACCCGGCCAGGTCTCTGACCTCCTCCCTGTAGGCTGTCTCATCGTTGTCGGTGATCAGGCCTACCACTGTTGTGTCGTCAGCAAACTTAATGATGGTGTTGGAGTCGTGCCTGGCCTTGCAGTCGTGGGTGAACAGGGAGTACAGGAGGGGATTGAGCACACACCCCTGGGGAACTCCAGTGTTGAGGATCAGTGTGTCAGATGTGTTGCTACCTACCCTCACCACCTGGGAAGTCCAGGATCCAGTTGCAGAGTGAGGTGTTTAGTCCCAGGTTCCTTAGCTTAGTAATGAGCTTTGAGGGTACTAGGGTGTTGAACGCTGAGCTGTAGTCAATGAATAGCATTCTCACATAAGTGTTCCTTTTGTCCAGGTGGGAAAGGGCAGTGTGGAGTGCAATGGAGATTGCATCATCTGTGGATCTATTTTGGCGGTATGCAAATTGGAGTGGGTCTAGGGTTTCTGGGATAATGGTGTTGATGTGAGCCATTACACGTCACGTCATGGCTACGGACGTGAGTGCCACGGGTCTGTAGTCATTTAGGCAGGTTGCCTTTGTGTTCTTGGGCACAGGGACTATGGTGGTTTGCTTGAAGCATGTTGGTATCACAGACTCAATCAGGGACATGTTGAAAATGTCAGTGAAGCCACCTGCCAGTTGGGCAGCACATGCCCGCAGCACACGCCCTGGTAATTCATCTGGCCACGCAGCCTTGTGAATGTTGACCTTTTAAAAGGTCTTACTCACGTCGGCTACGGAGAGCGTGATCACACAGTCGTCCGGAACAGCTGATGCTCTCATGCATGCCTCAGTGTTGCTTGCCTCGAAACGAGCATAGAAGTGATTTAGCTCGTCTGGTAGGCTCGTGTCACTAGGTAGCTCGCGGCTGTGCTTCCCTTTGTAGTCTGTAATAGTTTGCAGGCCCTGCCACATCCGAGGAGCGTCAGAGCCGGTGTAGTATGATTCAATCTTAGCCCTGTATTGACGCTTTGTCTGTTTGATGGTAAGTCGCAGGGCATAGCGGAATTTTTTTGTAAGCCTCAGGGTTAGAGTCCCGCACCTTGAAAGCGGCAGCTCTACCCTTTAGCTCAGTGCGAATATTGCCTGTAATCCATGGCTTCTGGTTGGGGTATACAGTCACTGTGGGGATGACGTCCTCAATGCACTTATTGATAAAGCCAGTGACTGATGTGGTGTATTGCTCAATGTCATTGGAAGAATCCCGGAACATATTCCAGTATGTGCTAGCAAAACAGTCCTGTAGTTTATCATCTGCTTCATCTGATCATATTTTTTTATAGACTGTGTCACTGGTGCTTCCTGCTTTAATTTTTGCTTGTAAACAGGAATCAGCAGGATAGAGTTGTGGTCGGATTACCAATTGGAGGGTGAGGGAGAGCTTTGTACGCATCTCTGTGTGTGGAGTACAGGTGATCTAGAATTTTTTTCCCTCTGGTTGCACATTTAACATGTTGCTAGAGATTTGGTAGAACTGATTTAAGTTTCCCTGCATTAACAGCTCCGGCCACTAGGAGCACCGCATCTGGGTGAATGGTTTCCTGTTTGCTTATTTCCTTATACAGCTGGCTGAGTCTGTGGTGGAAAATAAACAGCCACGAAAAGTATAGCTGAGAACTCTCTAGGCATGTAGTGTGGCCTGCACTTTATCATAATATACTCTACTTCAGGCAAGCAAAATCTAGAGACTTCCTTAGATTTCATGCACCAGCTGTTGTTTACAAATATGCACAGACCACCCCCCCCCCCCCCCCCCCTCGTCTTACGAGTGTGCTGTTCTGTCCTGCCGGTGCAGCATGTATCCTGCTAGGTGAATATCCATGTCGTCATTCAGCCACGATTCCGTGAAACATAGGATATTGCAGTTTTTGATGTCCTGTTGGTAGGATATTCATGATCGTACCTCGTCTAGTTTATTGTCCAATGATTGAACTTTGGCGAGTAATATTGACTGTAACGTCAGCTTTCCTAGTTGCCTTCTGTGTGTCCGGACGAGGCATCCGGCTCTTCTTCCTCTACGTCGCTTCCTTTTGCGAATAATTGGGATGACTGCCCTGTGGGGTGTTTGGAGAATATCGTGTGAGTCCTGCTTGCTGCTGTTGTTGTTGTTGAAAAAATATTTGTCTAATCCGAGGTGAGTGATCGCTGTCCTGACATCTAGAAGCTATTTTCTGCCGTAAGATATGGTTGCAGAAACATTATGTACAAAATAATTTACAAATATCGCAAAAAAAAAACACATAATAGCACAATTGGTTAGGAGACCGTAAAATGGCGGCCATCTCCTCCAGCACCACTTTCTCACTGCAATACTGCAACCCCCTGCTAACTCAACTTACACTGTTTTTAATGCTATCAATGGTCTCCCTTCCTTGGCTGTCCCTTCCTATCTCATTTACAGGTAGAGCCTTCATTATATTACTGCAAGAACGACTTAGCCTACTTGACCACTGGGATCACAATTTTACCCTTGGCTTACCCATTCGGTAAAAAGGATGTTCAGTCCATCACTGCTCCCTATTCATACATTAGGTTTTAAATCAACACCACACGCTATCTGGATTGACTAAAGCTCCCTGTGTCTTCAAATGGCCGCATTACGCAGGCTTACATAAATCCCAATGACGCTTGTGCGCAAAAGAAGATGTTCCTCAGACAAATACACTGATTTCATCACATTAGTTCCTGGGTGTTTTAATATATCTTTCTACACGGCTGGGGTGACATTGGAAGTGAGTTCCACCCAGCATGGAAGGCTTTCCCCTACCTGGCATATTCTGTAATGGCTCTGTGGGTTCTGATATTGCTGTTACTGTGGATGAGGAGTTGGACATAGTTTCTGAATGTCCCTACCTACGTGGCGCTGATCTATACAATTGTGTTATTATCTCCAGCAATATAATTTATGGAAATAGGAAACTGTTAGGAAATTGTACTTCTTCCAATGCACACTGTAAAAAAAGAGACAGAGACTTCCCTTGAGAAACATACAGCTATTTCATTCTATAATGGAATGCTACTTCATTTAGGTATGAATCAGAATAACACAGAGAAACTATGGATGTGAATGTGGATCCATAGCAGGCTGGCCAATCATGGTGTGTATTTCCTGTTATAGGCTGTTTTGGAGTTTTACCACTGGCAATCTTCTCCGTAAGAGCCCTAAGATAGACCGCTGGGGGGTCCACTGAAACCATCCTTCACCAAACACGCTGACACAACGACAAATAAAAGCCTGTTCCGGCATGATACAAAGGTGAGGCATGCTGAGTCTGTGTCTCTCTCAGAGAGAGAGAGAAGTCATGCAGAAGAACGGCTCCTGACTTGTTATAACTTTTTGGTTGTTAAGAGCGAGATTGACCCGATTTAAATGAGCAAAAAATGTGTAGGTAATCAGATTGTACAACTGAAGATCGACACAGGAGGAAAAGATTGACAGAGAGTGAGTTAAAAGACCAATCTTAATCGTGGTAGCTAGCCAAAGTCAAATCTGTCAGCTAGCTTACCGTCTAGCTCTAACTGTTTACTGGTGGTAACCATAGCAACATGGCCACTGAGGTAGCGCCAGCAGCAGCAAAGACTGACAGACTATGTCCAGCAGAAATCAAATCAGAGAAGGGAAGAATCAATTTTAAACACAGAATTCTGAGGGAGAACCCAGAAACTTTGTTGGCCGACTGCTCACAAAACAGGACTGTTACAAACCTGTTATTTTACACAGACCACACTACTGCCTGGCATACAGCTGTAACCAGGCATTTCAGCTGTACCACAAAAAAAGGCATCTGCAAGGGAAGGCAAATCCACATTTGAGGACAACGATAAGGATCAGGAAAACAGGTTTCTGACGGTAAACATGTATCACAACGGTACTGTCATGGTCCAGGGGAGTGAGGCTGCACTCAGCTCTGTTGTGCAGGACTTCCCCACCCTAATGAAGATAGCGGAAAGCAAAAAATAAAAGGCTAGCACCCCGACCTCTCCCCTCACCTCAGGCACCGCAACAGCAGGACCATCCTCCCCCTGCCTGCCTACAACCACCAGAGACAAGACCACACTACCCTCAACCTGCTGAGAGACAGGCTGGCTCTGTTAGAGGTATAGGTTACTGAGCTGAAGGAGCAGCCCCCCAGCTACACCACCACCAGCCCAGACACAGAGCTTCTACAGGACCAGATCAACCAGTGCTGGACCCAGCTGAAGAACTCTGTCCAGGAGCTGAGAGCCTTACCACAGCGCTTGAGGAGGTAAAGGCCACCATGAGGAGAGAGCTGGTGCAGGTAAAGGAGGAAATGGAAAAATAGTTGTCTGTCATCAAGAGAGTGTTACAGCACAGAGAACAGACTGTAGACACACCCAGAGAGAAGCTGCAGCCCCTCACCGGACCAGGCCCAGCCTATTACCCCGCACCAGACCAGAGAGGAAGCCCCACGGCCCAGAACTGGCCCTTCTCCACTCCACAGGGCCCAACAGCAGGACCAGCGCAGCTACGCAGAGGTCGTCAGAGGACAGGAGAACCCTGTAGGATTAAGTGAGATTAAACATCTCTTCCAATACATCTGCACTAAACACACACGCACGGACGCACGCACGCACGCACGCACGCACGCACACACACACACACACACATATTTATATATACAACAGAAAGAATGTTAGCTGTTATCCTGTTTATCTCACTCTTAATTAACAACTTATTAGTTAGTAGTTACTGTATTTCTGACTGCTATTCTTTCTTTTGGAACATGAAATTGCTATCAGTTAGCATGTGGAACATTCAGGGCCTAAACTCATCAACCTATCAGTTAGCATGTGGAACATTCAGGGCCTAAACTCATCAACCTATCAGTTAGCATGTGGAACATTCAGGGCCTAAACTCATCAACCTATCAGTTAGCATGTGGAACATTCAGGGCCTAAACTCATCAACCTTTGGACTGAAGAGTTTAGCATTGGAGTTCAACAAAAATCTTCAAGATGTTGATGTCATCATTCTGTAGGAGACATGGTGTAAGGCTGACATTGTCACTCACTGTCCCACAGGCTACAGACAGGTAATTGTGCCATCACAGAAACAGGAAGAGACGTGCCATTTCAAGGCCCAGGGAAATGTGCTCATCTGTGGGGACACAAATGCGCCCATAGGGACACTACCTGATCTAACAAGCACATGAGGGGACAGCTTTATTACAGGCCGTACTGTTTCTAACTGTCTTAATCTCCCCCATAGAAACAACAGTGACAGCACCGTCAACAAAAACAGAAGGGATCTGTTGCAGCTCTGTAGAAGCCTGGGTCTGTACTTTGTCAATGATAGGTTACGGGGGGACTCTTTGGGGAGATTCACCTACTGCTCACCTCTTGGCCACAGTACAGTAGACTATATGATCACAGACATTGACCCCTTCTCTCTCAGCTCATTCACTGTCAAGCCACTAACACCTCTGTCTGATCACAGCCAAATTATGTTGTTCCTCAAAAGAACAGACATGGAAACAACCAGACATTCACAGCCCAGTAAGCTGTGCAACATCAGAAATTCATACAGATGGGCCCAAAACAGCACAGAAGAATACCAGAAAGCATCCTGTAACCAAAATATCCAGACACTCTTAGATAACTTTCTGGATACCACATTCACTCACAGTAAAGAAGGCATCAATCTAGCAGTACAAAACATCAACTATATATTCAGGCAAACGTCAAAAGAAGCTCAATTGAAATTGATAAAAAACAAAACAAAAATGATCACAGATGACAACTGGTTTGATGCAGATTGTAAAATTATAAGGAAAAAACTTAGAACACTATCCAACCAAAAGCACAGAGACCCAAATAATGGTGAATAACGCCTTCATTACTGTGAGACTTTAAAACTCTATAAACGTACATTCAGAACCAAAAAAGCACAGTTCAACAGCAAGCAGCTGACACGAATTGAGGAGTCCATAAACACAAACAACTTCTGGCAAAATTGGAAAAAACAAAACAAAAATCTAAACAAGAGGAAGTAGCGATACCAAATGGACAACCCATTTTACAACACCGTTCAAATTGAACCAAACGCAGAACAACACAAAATTCATGAGAAGTTGAATGGATTAGAAAAAGCTATAAAGGACAATCAAAATCCATTGGACTCCCCAATTACTGACCAGGAGCTCTATAAGAAACCTCAGGCTCTCAAATGTAAAAAAGCATGCGGACCTGATGGCATCCTAAATGAGATGCTCAAACTCACTAGTGCAAAATTCCAATTGGCTATATTAAAACTGTTTAATTTGATCCTGAGTGTAGGTTATTTCCCTGACATCTGGAATCAAGGACTCATAACCGCAATCTTTAAAAACGGAGACAAATATGACACTAACAATTAGAGAGGCATTTGTGTGAACAGTAACCTGGGGAAGGTTTTCTGTAGTATTATAAATGTAAGAGTTCTAAACTTCCTTAATAAGCACAATGTCTTGAGTAAAAGCCAAATTGGATTTATACCAAAACATTGCACAAATTATCATATTTACACCCTACACACCCTGATAGATAAACATGTCCACCAAAATTATACCAAAATATACGCTTGCTTTATCGACTTCCAAAAAGCATTTGATTCTATTTGGCATACAGTACTGTTCTACAAAGTTATTGAACGTGGTGTAGGGGGTAAAACATATGACATAATTAAATCAATGTATTCTGGCAATACGTGCAGCATTAAAATTGGCAAGAAAATAACAGAATTCTTTAATGAGGTAGTGAATGAACGGAGAGAGAATGCACGAGGGGCATTCTATGCCATTAAAAAGCTAATTCAAATTGAAATACCTATTAATATTTGGCTAAAATGAATTGAATATGTCAGTAGTGAGCTTGGTTACCAACAATGACAAGTCAGCCTACAGGGAGGAAGTGAGAGTACTCGGAATGTGGTGTCAGGAAAACAACCTCTCACCCATCGTCTACAAAACAAGGGAGATGATCGTGGAATTCAGGAAACAGCAGAGGAAGCACGTCCCTATCCACATCGAAGGGACAGTAGTGGAGAAGGTGGAAAGTGTTAAGTTCATTGGTGTACACATCACAGACAAACTGAAATGGTCCACACACACAAACAGTGTGGTGAAGAAGGTGCAAAAGCGCCTCTTCAACTTCAGGAGGCTGAAAATATTTGGCTTGGCACCTAAAACCCTCAAACTTTTACAGATGCACAATCGAGGTCGGGCTGCATCACCGCCTGGCAACTACGGCAACTGCACCGCCCTCAACCTCAAGGCTCTCCAGAGGGTGGTGCGGTCTGCACAACGCATCACCGGGGGCAAAATACCAGCCCTCCAGGACACCTACAGTACCCGATGTCACAGGAGGGCCAAAAAGATCATCAAGGACAACAACCACCCGAGCCACTGCCCGTTCACCCCGCTACCATCCAGAAGGCGAGGTCAGTACAGGTGCATCAAAGCTGGGACTGAGACTGAAGAGCAGCTTCTACCTCAAGGCCATCAAACTGGTAAATAGCATCACTAACTCAGAGAGCCTGCTGCCTACATAGAGACTCACTAGTCACTTTAAACAATGTCACTTTAAGAATCTTACATAGCTAATTTCATATGTACAGTACATACTGTACTCTGTACCATCTATTGTGGCTTGCCTTTGACGCTAGGCCATCACTCATCCATATACTGTATCTATATGTACATATTCTTATTCCATCCCTTTAGATTTGTGTTTATTAGGTAGTTGTTGGGGAATTGCTAGATTACTTGTTAGATATTACTGCACTGTCGGAACGAGTAGCACAAGCATTTCACTACATTCGCATTGACATCTGCTAACCATGTGTATGGTGTACCATGTTGATTCAATTTTGATTGGATTTGATCAAAATTATGCAAAACACTGCTATGAACACAGACAGGTTGGTGGAGAACTCCCAATTTTAAAACTAATGATTCGCCCGTAAATGATAAATGTGATGTAGAAGGTCATATCTGAGCCTGTGAGAGGAGAGATCGATAGAGAAAGATGAAGCAGAGAGAGAAGTAAGAGGCAGAGAGGGAAGAAAGAGATAGAGAGATGAAGGAAAGAGAGAGTGTGGGAGCAGAGAGAAAGAGAGCGAAGAGAGAGAGAGAGAGGGAGCGCTGACGAATGTGTGCTGTTGCCGGCGGGTCCAGGGATGGCGATGGTGCTGGATTTTGTGCGTCGTAAGGGATGAGTGATAAACTCGCCTGTGGCCATCCTCCCTTATTAGTCTACATTACTGCTCTCTCGCGAACACACACACACACACACACACACACACACACACACACACACACACACACACATAGACGTGCACCGAAACCCACATGCACATACACGCACATACATGCACTCAAACGCACACACACAGGATGGCATATATTGTCATTAGTCTTGCCCTGAAGGCAGGTCTGCAGGGGTCACTAGCTGGCACAGCCACAAAGTCATAAAATCAGATTTTAAGCCTAACCCTAACCGTATCCACACAGCTAACTCTAATGGCTCAAATCAAATTATATTTGTCACATGCGCTGAATACAACAGTCTTACTTACTTACAAGCCTTTAACCAACAATGCAGTTTAAGAAAAATATGTGTTAAAACTTCTTATGGATGGGGGGCAGTATTGAGTAGCTTGGATGAATAAGGTGCCCAGAGTAAACTGCCTGCTACTCAGGCACAAAAGCTAGACTATGCATATCATTAGTAGATTTGGATAGAAAACACTCTGAAGTTTCTAAAACTGTTTGAATGATGTCTGTGAGTGTAACAGGCCTCATATGGCAGGCAAAAACCTGAGAAAAAACAGGAAGTGGGAAATCTGAGGTTTGTAGGTTTTCAAGTCTTTGCCTATCCAATATGGAGTGGAAATTTGGTCCGATTGCACTACGGCTTCCACTAGATGTCAACAGTCTCAGGCTTCAGGCTTCTACTGTGAAGGGGGAGCGATTAAGAGCTGTTTGAGTCAAGGGCCTGGCAGAATGCCATGAGCTAAGTCATGCGTGCGGCCTTGAGAGCTAGCTGAGTTCCTTTTCATTTCTAAAGACAAAGGAATTGTCCGGTTGGAATATTATTGAAGATTTATGTTAAAAACATCCTAAAGATTGATTCTATACATCGTTTGACATGTTTCTACGAACTGTAATATAACTTGTTTGACTTTTCGTCTGGACTAAGTGTGCCTGCGCCTCATGAATTTGGATTTGTGAACTAAACGCGCGAACAAAAAGGAGGTATTTGGACATAAATGATGGACTTTATCGAACAAAACAAACATTTATTGTGGAAATGGTATTCCTAGGAGTGCATTTTGATGAAGATCATCAGAGGTAAGTGAATATTTATAATGCTATTTCTGACTTCTGTTGACTCCACAACATGGCGGTATCTGTATGACTTGTTTTTGTGTCTGAGCGCTGTACTCAGATTATTGCATGGTGTGCTTTTTCCGTAAAGCTTTTTTGAAATCTGACACAGCGGTTGCATTAATCTGTTGAGTGTAGGGGGTAGTATTTTGATGTTTGGATGAAAAACGTACCCAAATGAAACTGCCTATTTCTCAGGCCCAGAATCTAGAATATGCATATAATTGTCAGATTATGATAGAAAACACTAACGTTTCCAAAAATGTCAAAATATTGTCTGTGAGTTTAACAGAACTGATATTGCAGGTGAAAGCCTGAGGAAAATCCAATCCGGAATTGCTGTTATTCCTAAAAGCTCTCTGTTCCATTGACTGCCTTTGCTCCATTTAAAGGGATATCAACCAGATTCCCTTTCCTATGGCTTCCACATGTTGTTTCAGGCTTTATTTTGAAAAATGAGCGAGACAGATCACATCGTGTCATTGGATGGCTGGGTGCCAGCAGCATTTTGCATGCGCAACAGCTTGGAGCAGACATTTTCTCTCTCTCTCCTATTGAAAAAGCTATAGTCCGGTTGAAATATTATTATTATATATTGTAAAAACAACCCGAGGATTGATTATACATTTTTTTTGACATGTTTGGAATTTTCGTCCCCCTAGTCGTGACTGCTCGAGCCTGTGGATTTCTGAACATAACGTGCCAACCAATGGAGGTATTTTGAATACAAAAATAATCTTTATGGAACAAAAGGAACATTTATTGTGTAACTGGGAGTCTCGTGAGTGCATACATCCGAAGATCATCAAAGGTAAGCGAATCATTTGATTCATTTTCTGACTTTCATGACCAATCTACTTGGTTGCTAGCTGTTTGTAATGTTTTGTCTGCTGAGAGAGGTGTCCTTCCATAAACGCTTGATATGCTTTCCCCGAAAAGCTTTATTGAAATCTGACACGCCAGGTGGATTAACAACAAGCTAAGCTGTGTTTTGCTATATTGCAATTGTGATTTCATGAAAATTAAATATTTTTAGTAATTTAATTTGAATTTGGCGCTCTGCAATTCAGCATAGGTTGATGAAAATTATCCCGCTAACGGGATGGGTGCATCAAGAAGAGGTATATCTTTAATTACATGTAAAATACTTGTATTTTCATCAACATTTATGATGAGTATTTCTGTAAATTGATGTGACTCTCTGCAAAATAACCAGATGTTTTGGAAGCAAAACATTACTTAACCTGTTGAACCTATAGGGGCGCTGTGTCATTATTGGATAAAAAGACGTGCCCGTTTTAAGCGCAATATTTTGTCACGAAAAGATGCTCGACTATGCATGGAATTGACAGCCTTGGAAAGACACAACTCTGACGTCTCCAAAACTGCAAAGATATTATCTGTGCGTGCCCCAGAACTAATGCAACAGGCAAAACCAAGATTAAGTTTCATACAGGAAATGCCCCGGATTCTGAAGATGCTGTGTTCCAATGTCTCCTTATATGGCTGTGAATACGCCAGGAATGAGCCTGCGCTTTCTGTCTATTCCCCGAGTTGTCTGCAGCATTGTGACGTTTTTGTAGGCATATCATTGGAAGATCGACCATAAGAGACTACATTTACCCGGTGTCCCGCCCGGTGTCCTGTGTGCGTAATCTGTAGGTCCATGCGAGTTCCATTTCTTCAGAATTTAAAGTAAACTGCCACGATGGATTTTATCGTCGATAGATATGTGAAAAACACCTTGAGGATTGATTCTAAACATCGTTTGCCATGTTTCTGTCGATATTAATTGTTTCTGTCGAGTTAATTTGGAAAAAAGTTTGCGTTTTAATTACTTTTTTTTTTTTTTTTCCTTACCCAAACGTGATGAACAAAACGGAGCGGTTTCTCCTACACAAATAATATTTTTTGTAAAAACGGAACATTTGCCATCCTCATTGAAAACATCTGAAGTTCTTCAAAGGTAAATGATTTTATTTGAATGCTTTTATGGTTTTTGTGGAAAATGTTGCATGCTAAATGCTAGGCTTAATGCAATGCTAGGCTATCAATACTCTTACACAAATGCTTGTTTAGCTATGGTTCAAAAGCATATTTTGAAAATCTGAGATGACAGTGTTGTTAACAAAAGGCTAAGCTTGAGAGCAAATAGATTCATTTCATTTCATTTGCCATTTTCATGAATAGTTAAAGTTGTGTTATGCTAATGAGCTTGCTGATAGATTTACACAATCCTGGATACAGGGGTTTTTTCGTAGCTAAACGTGACGCAGAAAACGGAGCGATTTGTCCTAAACAAATAATCTTTCAGGAAAAACTGAACATTTGCTATCTGAGAGTCTCCTCATTGAAAACATCTGAAGTTCTTCAAAGGTAAATTATTTTATTTGAATGCTTTTCTGTTTTTTTGTGTAAATGTTACCTGCTGAATGCTAACGCTAAATGCTACGCTAAATGCTACGTTAGCCATCAATACTGTTACACAAATGCTTGTTTTGCAATGGTTGAGAAGCATATTTTGAAAATCTGAGATGACAGTGTTGTTAACAAAAGGCTAAGCTTGAGAGCAAATAGATTCATTTCATTTCATTTGCGATTTTCATGAATAGTTAACGTTGCGTTATGGTAATGAGCTTGAGTCTGTATTCACGATCCCGGATCCGGGATGGGGAGATCAGAGAGGTTTTAACATAACGCACCAATGTAAACTGCGATTTTAGGATATAAATATGAACTTTATTGAAGAAACCATACATGTATTGTGTAGCATGAAGTCCTATGAGTGTCATCTGATGAAGATCATAAAGGTTAGTAATTCATTTTATCTCTATTTCTGCTTTTTGTGACTCCTCTCTTTGGCTGGAAAAATGGCTGTATTTTTCTGTGACTAGGAGCTGACCTAACATAATCGCATGCTTTCATCGTAAAGCCTTTTTGAAATCGGACACTGTGGTGGAATTAACAACATCTTTATCTTAAAAATGGTGTAAAATACTTTTATGGTGTAAATGGTGTAAAATACTCATGAATTTTATTCATGAGATTTCTGTTGTTTGAATTTGGTCCAATCGATCCAGTTAACAGGATCTTAGGTGAGTACATGGAGAGCTACATCTGTAAGACATTTTGAAGAAAGTTTTTTTTTTTATAAATGTTTTTGAAAAATGAATATTTAAAGAGCAGAAATAAGGTTGTCGAGGTAACTGAGGTAATATGTACAGTTAAAGTCAGAAGTTTGCATACACTTAGGTTTGAGTCAATAACACTCGTTTTTCAACCACTCCACACATTTCTTGTTAACAAACTATAGTATTGGCAAGTCAGTTAGGACGTCTACTTTGTGCATGACACAAGTCATTTTTACAACAATTGTTTACAGACAGATTATTTCACTTATAATTCACTGTATCACAATTCCAGTGGGTCTGTAGTTTACATACACTAAGTTGACTGTGAATTTAAACAGCTTGGAAAATTCCAGAAAATTATGTCATGGCTTTAGAAGCTTCTGATAAATTATGTCAATTAGCCTGAGTCATTTGGAGGTGTACCTGTGGATGCATTTCAAGGCCTACCTTCAAACTCAGTACATCTTTGCTGAACATACTGGAAAATTCAAAAGAAATCAGCCAAGACCTCAGTAAAAAACATTGTAGACCTGCAGAAGTCTGGTTCATCCTTGGATGCAATTTCCAAACACCTGAAGGTTCCATGCTCATCTGTAGAAACAATAGTACGCAAGTATAAACACCATGGGACCAAGCAGCCGTCATACCGCTCAGGAAGGAGACACATTCTGTCTCCTAGAGATGAGCGTACTTTGGTGCGAAAAGCACAAATCAATCTCAGAACAACAGCAAAATACCTTGTGAAGATGCTGTAGGAAACAGGTACAAAATTATCTATATCCACAGTTAATTGAGTCCTAAAACGACATAACCTGAAAGGTCTCTCAGCAAGAAAGAAGCCACTGCTCCAAAACCACCATAAAAGAGCCAGACTACGGTTTGCAACTGCACATGGGGACAAAGATTGTACTTTTGGGAGAAATGTCCTCTGGTCTGATGAAACAAAAATATAACTGTTTGGCCATAGTGACCATCTTTGTGTTTGGAGGTAACAGGGGGAGACTTCCAAGCTGAAGAACAACATCCCAACCATGAAGCACGGGGGTGGCAGCATCATGTTGTGGGGGTGCTTTGCTAAAGGAGGGCCTGGTGCACTTCACAAAATAGATGGCATCATGAGGCGGAAAATTATGTGGATATATTGAAGCAACATCTCAAGACATCAGTCAGGAAGTTAAAGCTTGGTCGCAAATGGGTCTTCCAAATGGACAATGACCCCAAGCATACTTCCAAAGTTGGGGCAAAATGGCTTAAGGACAACAAAGTCAAGGTATTGGAGTGGCCATCACAAAGCCCTGACCGCAATCCTATAGAGAAGTTGTGGGCAGAACTGAAAAAGCGTGAGCGAACAAGGAGGTTGACATACCTGGTCAGTTACACTAGCTTTGTCAGGATAAATGGGACAATATTCACCTAACTTATTGTGGGAATATTGCAGAAGGCCACCTGAAACGTTTGACACAAGTTAAACAATTTAAAGGCAATGCTGCCAAATAGTAATTGAGTGTACGTAAACTTCTGACCCACCGGGAATGTGAAAGAAATTAAAGCTCAAATAAATCATTCCCTCTACTATTATTCTAACATTTCACATTGTTAAAATAAAGTGGTGATCGTAACTGACCTAAAACAGGGAATTTTTAATTGGATTAAATGTCAGGAATTGTGAAAAACTGAGTTTAAATGTATTTGGCTAAGGAGTATGTAATCCTCCGACTGTACAGTCTTGGCCTAAAGTTTTGAGAATTACACAAATATTAATTTTCACAAAGCCTGCTGCCTCAGTTTGTATGATGGAAATGTATACTCCAGAATGTTATGAAGAGTGATCAGATGAATTGCAATTAATTGGTGAGTCCCTATTTGCCATGCAAATGAACTGAATCCCCCAAAAAACATTTCCACTGCATTTCAGCCCTGCCACAAAAGGACCAGCTGACACCATGTCAGTGATTCTCTCTTTAATAACCTCTTTGGGCTGCAATCCCGTTAACGGGATGTTATGACAACAGCCAGTGAAATTGCCGGCGCCAAATTCAAAACAACATAAGTCTCATAATTAAAATTCCTCAAACATACATGTATCTTATAACGTTTTAAAGGTAGTCTTGTTGTTAATCCCACCACAGTGTCCGATTTCAAATATGCTTTTCAGCGAAAGCACCACAAACGATTATGTTAGGTCACCACCAAACAACAATAAACACAGCCATTTTTCCAGCCAAAGAGAGGAGTCCCAAAAAGCACAAATAGAGATAAAATGAATCACTAACCTTTGATGATCTTCATCAGATTACACTCATAGGACTTCATGTTACACAATACATGTATGTTTTGTTTGATACAGTTCATATTTATATCAAAAAAAATCTCAGTATACATTGGCGCGTTACGTTCACTAGTTCCAAAAACATCCAGTGATTTTGCATAGCCACATCGATTCAACAGAAATACTCATCATAAATGTAGATGATAATACAAGTTATACACATGGAATTATAGATAACCCTCTCCTTAATGCAACCGCTGTGTCAGATTTAAAAAAACTTTACAGAAATAGCAAACCATGCCATAATCTGAGACGGCGCTCAGAACAATTGTCAAATTAGCTGCCATTTTGGAGTCAAAATAAACCACAAATTACATGATAAATATTCCCTTACCTTTGATGACCTTCATCAGAATATACTCCCAGGTCCACAATAAATACTTGATTTGTTCGATAATGTCCATTATTTATGTCCAATTAGCTACTTTTGTTAGCGTGTTTGGTACATTTATCCAAACGCTGGTGCTGGTCGACCGTTTCTTCGGACAAAAACTTCAAAAAGTTACATTACAGGTCGAAGAAACATTTCAAACTAAGTACAGAATCAATCATTAGAATGTTTTAATCAATAATCTTCATTAAAGTTCCAACCTGAGAATTCCTTTGTGTCTTGAGGAGGAACGGAACGCAGGAAGATATTATGTGCTATGCGCGTGACCTGGAACTGGCTGACTGCCAGACACATTCTGCTCTTATTCAGTCCCACAACACAGTAGAAGCCTCATTCAAATTTCTATAAACGGTTGACATCTAGTGAAATCTCTAGGAAGTGAATCTTCATTCATATCTAACAGAGATTTCAATAGGGAATGGTTTGAAAATATACCATCCTCAGATTTCTCACTTCCTGTTTGGATTCCTTCTCAGGTTTTTGCCTGCCATATGAGTTCTGTTATACTCACAGACATCATTCAAACAGTTTCAGAAACGTCATAATGTTTTCTATCCAATACTAATACTACTATGCATATATTAGCAATTGAGACTGAGAAGCAGGCCATTTTCTCTGGGCACCTCTGGGCACCTTTCATCCAAGCTACTCAATAGTGCCCCTTCAGCCATAAGAAGTTTTAACACAGGTGTGAGTGTTGACGAGGACAAGGCTGGAGATCACTCTGTCATGCTGATTGAGTTTGAATAACAGACTGGAAGCTTCAAAAGGAGGGTGGTGCTTGGAATCATTGTTCTTCCTCTGTCAAACATGGTTGCCTGCAAGGAAACACGTGCCGTCATCATTGCTTTGCACAAAAAGGGCTTCACAGGCAAGGATATTGCTGCCAGTAAGATTGCACCTAAATCAACCATTTATCGGATCATCAAGAACTTCAAGGAGAGCGGTTCAATTGTTGTGAAGAAGGCTTCAGGGCGCCAAAGAAAGTCCAGCAAGTGCCAGGACCGTCTCCTAAAGTTGATTCCGCAGCGGGATCGGGGCACCATCAGTACAGAGCTTGCTCTGGAATGGCAGCAGGCAGGTGTGAGTGCATCTGCACACACAGTGAGGAGAAGACTTTTGGAGGATGGCCTGGTGTCAAGAAGGGCAGCAAAGAAGATATTTCGCTCTAGGAAAAACATCAAGGACAGACTGATATTCTGCAAAAGGTATAGGGATTGGACTGCTGAGGACTGGGGTAAAGTCATTTTCTCTGACGAATCCCCTTTCTGATTGTTTGGGGCATCCGCAAAAAAGCTTGTCCGGAGAAGACAAGGTGAGCGCTACCATCAGTCCTGTGTCATGCCAACAGTAAAGCATCCTGAGACCATTCATGTGTGGGGTTGCTTCTCAGCCAAGGGAGTGGGTGGTCACAATTTTGCCTAAGAACACAGCCATGAATAAAGAATGGTACCAACACATCCTCTGAGAGCAACTTCTCCCAACCATCCAGGAACAGTTTGGTGATGAACAATGCCTTTTCCAGCATGATGGAGCACCTTGCCATAAGGCAAAAGTGATAACTAAGTGGCTCGGGGAACAAAACATCAATATTTTGGGTCCATGGCCAGGAAACTCCCCAGACTTTAGTCCCATTGAAAACTTGTGGTCAACCCTCAAAAGGTGGGTGGACAAACAAAACCCCACAAATTCTGACAAACTCCAAGAATTGATTATGCAAAAATGGGCTGCCATCAGTCAGGATGTGGCCCAGAAGTTAATTGACAGCAAGCCAGGGTGGATTGCAGAGGTCTTGAAAAAGAAGGGTCAACTCTGCAAATATTGAGTCTTTACATCAACTTCATGTAATTGTCAATGAAAGCCTTTGACACTTATGAAATGCTTCTAATTATACTTCAGTATTCCATAGTAACATCTGACAAAAATATATAAAGACACTGAAGCAGCAAACTTTGTGGAAATTAACATTTGTGTCATTCTCAAAACGTTTGGCCACGACTGTAGGTAGATGTAAAGTATCTTTGCAGAGATAATAAACAGAGAGTAGGAGCAGCGTAAAAATGGCGGTGGGGGGGTAAATGAAAAATAGTCTAGGTAGCCATTTGATTAGTTGTTCAGGAGTCTTATGAATTGGGGGTTGAAGCTGTTCAGAAGCCTTTTCGACCTAGACTTCGTGCTCCGGCACCGCTTCCCGTGCAGTAGCAGAGAGAACAGTCTATGACTAGGGTGGCTGAAGTTTTTGACCATTTTTAGGGCCTTCTGGTATAGAGTTCCTGGATATCAGGAAACAGTCATGTACTGGGCCGTACACACTACCCTCTGTAGTGCCTTGCGGTTGGAGGCCGAGCAGTTGCCATACCAGGCAGTGATGCAACCAGTCAGGACGGTGCAGGATGGTGCAGCTGCAGAACTTTTTGAGGATCTGCGTAATTATGCTACATCTTTTCTCCTAATTGTGAATAGGTGTTGTCATGCGCTCCTCACGACTGTCTTAGTGTGTTTGGACCATGATAGTTCATTTGTGATGTGCACACCAAGGATCTTGAAGGTCTCAACCTGTTCACTACAGCCCTGTCGATGAGAATGGGGGCGTGCTCGGCCTTCCTTTTTCTGTGGTACACAATCATCTTTTTTGTCTTGATCACCTTGAGGGAGAGGTTGTTATTCTGGCACCATACTGCCAGGTCTCTGACCTCCTCTCTATAGGCTGTCTCATCGTTGTCGGTGATCAGGCCTTCCACTGTTGTGTCGTCAGCAAACTTAATAATGGTGTTGGAGTCGTGCTTGGCCGTGCAGTGATTGGTGAACAAAGAGTACAGGAGGGGACTGAGTATGCACCCCTGAGGGTCCCCCGTGTTGAGGATCAGCGTGGCAGATATGTTGTTACCTCCAGTACAGTACTTACCACCTGGGGGTGTTCCATCAGGAAGTACAGGATACAGTTGCAGAGGGAGGTGTTTAGTCCAAGGGTCCTTAGCTTACTAATGAGCTTTGAGGGCAATATTGTGTTGAATGCTGAGCTGTTGTCAATGAATAGCATTCTCATCTAGGTGTTCCTTTTGTCCAGGTGGGAAAGGGCAGTGTGGATCTGTGGATCTTTTGGGATGGTATGCAAATTGGAGTGGATCTAGTTTTTCTGGGATAATGGTGTTGATGTAAGCCATGACCAGCCTTTCAAAGCACTTCTTGGCTACAGACGTGAGTGCTACGGGTCGGTAGTCATTTAGGCAGCTTACCTTAGTGTTCTTGGGCTCAGGGACAATGTCAGTCTGCTTGTAACATGTCGATATTACAGACTCGGTCAGGGACATGTTGAAAAAGACATGTCAGTTGTTTAGCGCATGCTCGGAGTACACGTCCTGGTAATTCGTCTGGCCCTGCGGCCTTGTGAATGTTGACCTATTTTAAGATCTTACTCACATCGGCTACGGAGAGCTTGATCCCACAGTCGTCCAGAACAGCTGATGCTCTCATGCATGCTTCAGTGTTGCTTGCCTCAAAGAAAGCATAGTAATTAAGTAATTTAGCTCGTCTGGTAGGCTCGTGTCTCTGGGCAGCTCGCGGCTGTGCTACCCTTTGTAGTCCGTAATAGTTTGCAAGTCTTGCCACATCTAACGTGCGTCACAGCCGGTGTAGTATGATTCATTCTTAGTCCTGTATTGACGCTTTGCCTGTTTGATGGTTTTTCGGGGGGCACAGCGGGATGTCTTATAAGCGTCTCGGTTACATTCCCGCTCCTACAAAGCGGCAGCTCTACCCTTTAGCTCAGTGTGGATGTTGCCTGTAATCCATGGCTTCTGGTTGGTTATGTACTTATAGTCACTGTGGGGACAACGCCATCGATGCACTAGCCCTAACCTTAAGTTTAGACCAAAAATAACATTTTTGTTTTCATACATTTTTATAATATCTCCAAATTTGACTTTGTAGCTGGCCCATCTAGCGGATACCGCTCAGTTCTTCTACAATAAATGTCAACCTGCCACACACACTCCTTCACCTGGGTACAGATCTAGAATGGCTCATTCAGGCAACATCAAAGAAACACTTCACAAAAATCCTCCCCAGTGAATATAACTTAGCAAGCTCTGTTGCAGAATAGTAAACAGGCAGACAGAGCGGGAAGGAGAAAGTGAGAGGGAGACAGAGCTTGACTGAGAATGAGAGATAGAGAGAGGGAGAAAGAGAGATAGAGAGAGACGGAGTGAGTCCCGACACTAACCCCAAATAACATTCTCTCTGACCGTCTGGATTTATATAAGATCTACCTTCTATTGGCTGTGGTCTGTAATGAGAGAATACATCAGCCTGGAGAGAGGGAGGATAGGAGAAGAAGAAGAGGAATAAAAGGAGAACAAAGCAGAGAAGTGGAGGGGAGAAGGGTAGAGAAAAGGGAAAGAGGAAGCGAGCGAGAGGGAAAGTTAAATTAAAAGAGGTGAGATGCCTAGTGCCAGTAGTCCTCAGGATACATTGAGAAAATTCCTCCAGCTCACATCTCTCAAGATCTTCTCCCCATCTAGTATATTTATTTGTGTTTTTGAGATGTGGTGTGTCTTGAGATGTGGTGTGTCTTGAGATGTGGTGTGTTTTGCTGTTTTATTGATTTATTGAATTACCATGTTGTGAGTTGTTTGTTTGTGAATGAGAACCTGGTCTTAACCCTTTGACGCGTACTATCACATATTTGTGATCATTGTTGAGTGGTCCCAGCCGCGTACCATCGCAAATTTGTGATTGGAACAGTAGCATCGAAACGTATGATGCAACAAAAGCGTCTAAACACCATTGTTGTCTGAACATCTAAATAACTTTTTGTACTGATGGAAAATAAAGGTCTTAAAATGTATTCTTCAATTTCACCTTTTATTGTATAAGATCAATGCAAACTTCATCATCCAAGTATTACACAGAACACATCCACAGTCAAAATCATCCAATAAACCAGTCTAAATAACAGGTTGCACTGATAAAAAAATTAAAATAACTTTGCGACCTAACAGCTAGTCTTGTTTACAATGTACCATATCTCTGGTGAGCACAAGGGACTAATGTAATATTGTTTAAAAAAGAGATACGTGTCAGCTAAGCTAATAGCTGTTCAATTCTTTATGATGGCAGCCATGTTTGTTTAGGTTTACAAGCTAAACTCCCTAATCCCAAAATGGCATTCACTATAATGCCACATTCAAAACTGGGAACTTTGAAATCTCAGAGTTCCGACTTCCAATTTCCAACTTCAGTACGTTCAAAATAACTGAACTCGGGAAAAAAACGAGCTCGAACAGGGAAAAATCACATTGAACGGTCATCCAACTCGGGAACTCTGGCCTCTTTCTAGAGCTCCAACATTCCAACCTGATGTTCACATAGCGAGAAAGCTAAACAGGGTTGCCAGATTTGGATTAAAACCATTTTAGAGGGGTTTGTGGGGGTATTCAAGTCCACGGGGGAAGGAATTGTGGTGGGTGATTTGATGGAGGAAATATTACTATGATGTGTTTTTTGATTAATAAAATGGGGGGGAAAAACACAGGAGAAGTTTAAGTTAAATACAAATAAAACCCCTGGAAAGGGTGTCTGACCTGGCAACTTTGAGTAACTGTCACATTGGTAGGAAGGGATCGGGAGACAGGAGCAGGAATGCGTAATAGTTTTTATTTCTTTACCCAAATTACAGCGTGCCGTGTAAAGGCACAGGGACAAAGACCAAACACGTATACAACACACAGGGTTGAAACCCAAAGAAAAGAGCAAGGAGTACCTTGAATAAATAGCACAAGCGCACAATGATTAACACACGGGAATCATCTGCGCAATCTACAATGGCACAAACGCCAAAATATACACAGGTACTGCCACAAACATTGTAACAATGGTTAACCAAGGACACACTTAGACAGTTACTAATCACTGGGAATAGGGGCCAGTGACACCGTCCTCAAGGACGTTCACAGGAACACAGTGCAGGTCTATCAGCACCCAATGCAGCTGCTGAAGTTGCGATATCGTCGGACGGGCTAGTTGCAGCTGCCAAAGTTGCAGCGGCGTCGGACGGACCAGTAGCGTCAGACGGACCGGTTGTGGCGGTGATGGATGGGCCAGTTGCAGTTGGAGAATTTGCGGCGTTGTTGGGACGGGCCATTCCCGCTGTCTCCCTCAATGGTCGATTACGCTATCACGTTGGTATAAAGTGATCGGGATACAGGGGCAGGAAAGAGTAATATTTACCCAAATTACAGCATGCCATGTAAAGGCACGGGGACGAAAACCAAACAAACACGTACGCAAAACACAGGGTTGAAACCTAAACAAAAGAGCGAGGAGTACCTCTGTTACGTACACCTCTAGGAAGAGGGAAGGCAACACCCTGCTACACTCAACTCCCCATGGAGTAAAAGATAAATGGGACTGTAGGTGCGGCTAAGGATTACAAACGGCAGAGAATTTACCATTTACAGGGAATTTATTCCGTCATATGGTAATTTTGGGAAAAGGGGGGATAGACGAAATCAAAGCAAAGAAAGTAAAAGTTAGAGCCCCCTCTCCTACCTACCCACAACTTACCTAACTAGCACTACCTGGCGCACTAACCTAAATACAGGGGATGGTCCGCCCAGGTCTTACCTAGTGTGCATTGAGAAAGTACATTCTAGGGGTATAGGTATGCCCGCAGGCCTCTTGCCTAAGCACTCCCAAGGTGCCGTCCCCTTCCCCCCTGGGAACAAATGAAACAGAATAATACAAACATAAGTAAACAATTTTAATAATCAAAAACACTGCGTTCTATGGGGACACACATACCTTAGAAGCAGCGGCTACAAATACTTAAAAAAAACTGTCTCTGAGCAACAACCAACACAGGGCATAACCATCAGCTCTATCTCAGCAACAACCAACACAGAACATACTAATAAGCTCTGTCTGCGCAACAAACACAGAACATAACCATCAGCTCTCTCCTAACAAAGGAACACTGGCTTTTCTAGTGTCAGAAGGAGTCGGTAATTGAAGAAAGCTGTGTCTTCTGACGAGAGGGTGGGGTCAGATCTCCAATCATCGATGGGGCCAACCAATCAGCTGCTTAGAATTTCAGGAAGCCATCCTGAAACACACACATACAATCAAAACCACAACACAGAAACTGGGGAAAGAAACAACCTTTAATAAATACACCGGGGTGAGACCCGTAACATACTATTATGTAGAAAATAGTAAAAATAAAGAAAAACCTTTGAATGGGTAATTGAGCCCAAGCTTTTGACTGGTGCTGTATACTATATTTGTTTATTTTTCACTGGGTGCTGCAGCACCCCCAGCAGCCTTACTTCCCGCAGTTTGGGACAGGATCTCTTGGAACACAGTGCACTGGAGTCACTAGCCTTATTCTATATTAGGCAAAAGTCCGTCCTCTCTGTCTTCCGTGACCCAGAAACCAATATGCGGTTGCAATATGTAGGAATGTGTCAATTTGTCATTAGGTAAACAGAGGAGATTCCTCCTCTCCGTGATTGCCTCCTTTGTTTCCATGTTTCCTTTCCTCTGGGGTGGCAGGTCGCCAACTGCTTAAGAGCGGGGGGCCAGTAACCAATTTGTCGCTGGTTTGATTCCCCAAGCCAGCAAGGTGGAAAAATATGCTCTTCTGCCATTGAGCAAGGCAGTTCATCCCCAACAGCAACTGCTCCCCAGTTTCTAATCGTGTCGATTAAAGCAGCCCCTCATACTTCTCTGATTCAGAGGAGTTGGGTTGAATGCATTCATTTGAGAAACTCACTAGGTATTCTCCTCGATTACCTTTCACCTTTTTCAGAAGGAGGTGAGGAGAGGATGGAGGGGACGCAAGGAAAGGAGGAGAGGATCAAGGAAATCCAATTAAGATTCTCCGACTGACAGTTCCATGGCCTCACTGTTCTCATCATGGCACGTTTCCTTGTGTGAAAAGATGCTTCACTGCCCAGAACCAGATTTTCATTCTACTCATAGTTACACAGCTTCGTTAACTGCTCCATTCTAATTGGTCAGAAGGGTGTTGATTAATGTCAGAGGGACACACGGTTGTAAAAAAATAACACATTTAAGGGGTTATCGGTCTCAGGACGCTTATTATCACCATCAGGGTTTATTCCTCACATAACCCCCCCTCCACACGTGCACACACACACTCCCATATCCTTCCCCACCAGAGAAGAAATTGTAAATAATATTAGTTTTTGGTGTTTATTTACCAATCAAAGCTTGATAGCAGTCGTTAAGCAGCACACACAGTTCACACACATATAAAGACAAACAGCAGTCAACACACATGTATCCTGTTACGTGAGACAGCAGTGGCCTCAAAGCACTGAAGCATACTGTAATCACAGAGATCATGCAGAAGTCATATGTTGTGTACACTGAGCAGAGAAATGGTCCTGAGATTTACCCCTGGTCTCTGGAGAAAGGCCCCTTAACAATTGTCCCAATCATCCCAAGGTTAGGGTTGTTTCTCACTGCATTACTATCAATCCATCTCTCCTCGCGCACATGCATGCCTCTTTCCCCTACTCAGACATCAGGAGGCTCCAGCAAGTGAATCAAGAACAGCAGGAACTTTCATAACGCCATGGGTTTCCTGGATTGTCTATCATCCCCACGATAAATTGTAACCTAGTGGGATATAGAGGCTAAGAGTAAGAACACACACACACACACACACACACGCACACACACACACACACACACACACACACACACAAACCACCAGCTGGGAGGGGACTCAGTGCAGCAAAGCCCAGTGCAGTACGACACCTTAAAATATTAATGATGATGTCCACCGGCCATCTTCACATTTCCCAGGCAGAGAGCAAGCTAGTCAGCATTTATTAGAGCTTAGCGTCACAATCACAGCTTGTTGTGTCCCATCAGTCGCACTGGACCGGGCTAGGAACAGAGGGGATACCATGCACAGAGACTCATAAAAACCATTGTAGGATGGCAGGCCTCCACATCCCTCTGACATCTCAACGACTGGCCCTAACCGGACCAGATGATATGTTCACTGATAATACATTCAATTATTGCTTTTGGGTGATAGGGAAGTGGGAAGAATAGAAGGGGCTCGAAAGCAAACATCATCTGGTAGGGAACTAGAGTAACTGTTTAGGTATTTATTTTGTCACAGAGATTGCAGTTGGAGTGCAAACTTAGCTGGTAACGTAGAGAACTGCGATAACTGTTTGGACTGTACACACACATAGCACATATGTTACTGTCAAAACCACCAGTCTCCTCATATATCAAGAATAATTGCCTTCATCTTTACCACCATAACTGGTTCTGCAATTATAACTGCTACAACTGCTTCTGTGCAGTTCTGCATTTCTCTAGGACTTTAGGCTACACATTCCTTGTGGATGGGGCGAGTTACCCCCATACAAGTTTCAGACATCTGAACAATACTGTTTCTATGAGGGACGGCAGGGTGTGCGTGTGTTTTCCTCAGTATCACTGTTATTTCTGCCTCCTCATGACCTCATTCTCCATCATACACCAGCTCAAATGGGAAAACACTGGTTTACATGAAGCCCCAATGATTAATAGCAAATCATATCACCCCCAAAATACAAACCTTAATAGCTTTTTGGGGATATATCTTCCAAAAAGGGAAAGATGGTGTTGTGTTACCCCCATGCCATGTAATCCTCCCCCTGCTAAGATCTTAACAAATATAGATCAGCGCTTTACCTGCAGACTTATACCTCCATTGCATCAGATCTCCCTGAATAAAAACCCATGGTATCTGATATTAGATTATTAGGATATGATAAGAATATGGAGGATAAGATATCACACACTGCCAAAGTTAAAAAGGAATATGATATAACTTCAAATCGCCACCATCCTCACTGTGTAGTAGCCACACTCACGCAGGCACACACACGTACAAATACAAGTACATGCAGTACATAAACACTCCTCTGACATGGATCCTGGACGTTACATTCTCTAAGTTGTGAGTGTGCATGTACTTGTATTTGTATGTGTGTGTGCCTGCGTGAGTGTGCCTGCTGCACACACAGTGAGGATGGTGGCGACAGTTAGTGGAGCTAAGAGAAAGAAAGTACCACTGAGAGAGCCTGTAGCTTATTAATGGTGTGTCGCTGAAAAGTTGATACTGTACTGTATGTGTTGAACAGTTTTATAACGTCTTTGGTTTTATGGTTCTTTGTAACTATTAGAATAGATAATTTTACTGAATGAGTACAATATTTCTGTTTAATATGCAAGCCTAATTCTTCTCATGTTTGCTTTGTTTTTACTTCTGTAAATCACTTTACTTCATTATTATTTCATAGCTTGATACTTTATGCACACATAATAAGGCTGGTACTTGTGATGTACTCCTTCAAAAACATGACAATACATTTTTTTGCAATAAATGTATTTCTAAAAAGATAAATAAAATTGCTGCAGAGAAGAAATATCTAATGGGCACACATTTTCCAAGATAATTGCTCAGGTTGCTTCGGAGTGTTGTCTCTCTCAAACTGAGAGCACACCTTAAGTGGTTCCTGTTGAGATTAGCATGTAAATGCGGTAACAGTGAGTGAGACCCTAATCCCACTGGGCAGAAGAGAGGTATCCCACAAGATCTGTCACCTGCTGATGATGAGTCACTGGCGACCTTTCGCTTCTACAGAGGTACAGTTGAAGTTGTAAGATTACATACCCCTGAGCCAAATACATTTAAACTCCGTTTTTCACAATTCCTGACATTTAATCCTAGTAAAAATTCCCTGTTTTAGGTCAGTTAGCATCACCACTTTATTTTAAGAATATGACATTTCAGAATAATAGTAGAGAGAATGATTTATTTCAGCTTTTATTTCTTTCATCACATTCCCAGTGGGTCAGAAGTTTACATACACTCAATTAGTATTTGGTAGCATTGCCTTTAAATGGTTTAACTTGGGTCAAATGTTTCAGGTAGCCTTCCTCACCATCTTAAATAAGCATGCCCCATTCAATTTTTTTTTAACCAGGAACAAATATAGCCCTTGTTTCCAGACCTGACTGCCCTTGACCAGCACAAAAATATCCTGTGGCGTTCTGCATTAGCATCAAATAGCCCCCGTAATATGCAACTTTTCAGGGAAGTTAGGAACCAATATACAATGGCAGTTAGGAAAGCTAAGGCTAGCTTTTTCAAGCAGGAATTTGCATCCTGTAACACAAACTCAAAAAAGTTCTGGGAAACTGTAAAGTCCATGGAGAATAAGAGCACCTCCTCCCAGCTGCCCACTGCACTGAGGCTAGGAAACACTGTCACTACCAATAAATCCATAGTAATTAAGAATTTAAAGAAGCATTTTTCCACGGCTGGCCATGCTTTCCACCTGGCTACTCCTACTCCGGTCAACAGCCCTGCACCCCCCACAGCAACTCGCCCAAGCCTCCCCTATTTCTCCTTCACCCAAATCCAGATAGCTGATGTTCTGAAAGAGCTGTAAAATCTGGACCCCTACAAATCAGCAGGGCTAGACAATCTGTACCCTCTCTTTTTTGGAGTTTTTTGGATATAAAGAGGGACTTCATCGAACAAAACAAACATTTATTGTGTAGCTGGGACTCTTGTGACTGCAACCAGAAGAATATCTTCAAAGGTAAGTGATTCATTTTATCGCTATTTCTGACTTTCATGACTCCTCTACTTGGTTGGAAAATGTTTGTATGCTTTTGTATGCGGGATGCTGTCCTCAGACAATCGTATGGTATGCCTTCGCCAAAAAGCCTTTCCAAAATCTGACAAAGCGGCTGGATAAACAAGAAGTTCATCTTTAAGCTGATGTATAACACGTGTATTTTTATGAATTTTTATTATGACTATTTCTGTATTTTGAATTTGGCGCTCTGCAATTTCACCCGGATGTTGTCGAGGTGGGTCGCTAGCTGCACACCTGCGCCAGAGAGGCTATGCAATCTGGTTTCAGAGCTGGTCATGGGTGCACCTCAGCCACGCTCAAGGTCCTAAATGATATCATAACCACCATCGATAACAGACATTACTGGGCAGCCGTATTCATCGAACTGGCCAAGGCTTTCGACTCTGTCAATCACCACATTCTCATCGGCAGACTCAACAGCCTTAATTTCTCAAATGATTGCCTCGTCTGGTTCACCAACTACTTCTCTGATAGAGTTCAGTGTGTCAAATCTGAGGGCCTGTTGCCACAATTCTCGGGCCGACTCTCTTCTCTGTATAAATCAATGATGTCGCTTTTGTTGCTGGTGATTCTCTGATCCACCTCTACGCAGACGACACCATTCTGTATACAGTTGAAGTCGGAAGTTTACATACACCTTAGCCTAATACATTTAATCTCAATTCCTGAGATTTAATCCTAGAAAAATGTCCTGTCTTAGGTCAGTTAGGATCACCACTTTATTTTAAGAATGTGAAATGTCAGAATAATAGTAGAGAGAATGAATTATTTCAGATTTTATTTATTTCATCACATTACCAGTGGGTCAGAAGTTTACATACTCTAAATTAGTATATGGTAGCATTGACTTTAAACTGTTTAACTTGGGTCAAACATTTCGGGTGGCCTTCCACAAGCTTCCCACAATATGTTGGGTGAATTTTGGCACATTCCTCCTGGCAGAGGTGGTGCAACTGAGTCAGGTTTGCAGGCCTCCTTGCTTGCAAACACTGTTTCAGTTCTGCCCACACATTTTCTATGGGATTGAGGTCACGGCTTTGTGATGGCCACTCCAATACCTTGACTTTGTTGTCCTTAAGACATTTTGCCACAACTTTGGAAGTATACCTGGATTTATTGTACATTTGGAAGACCCATTTGCGACCAAGCTTTAACTTCCTGACTGATGTCTTGAGATGTTGCTTCAATATATCCACATAGTTTTCCGCCTCATGATGCCATCTATTTTGTGAAGTGCACCAGTCCCTCCTGCAGCAAAAAGCACCCCCACAACATGATGCTGCCACCCTCGTGCTTCACGGTTGAGATGGTATTCTTCGGCTTGCAAGCCTCCCCCTTTGTCCTCCAAACATAACGATGGTCATTATGGCCAAACAATTATATTTTTGTTTCATCAGACCAGAGGACATTTCTCCAAAAAGTACGATAATTGTCCCCATCTGCAGTTGCAAACCGTAGTCTGGCTTTTTTATGGTGGTTATGGAGCAGTGGCTTCTTCCTTGCTGAGAGACCTTTCAGGTTATGTCGATATAGGACTCGTTTTACTGTGGATATAAATACTTTTGTACCTGTTTCCTCCAGCATCTTCACAAGGCCCTTTGCTGTCGTTCTGGGATTGATTTGCACTTTTCGCACCAAAGTACGTTCATCTCTAGGAGACAGAAAGCGTCTCCTTCCTGAACGGTATGACGGCTGCGTTGTCCCATGGTGTTTATACTTGTGTACGTTTATACTTCAGGCGTTTGGAAATTGCTCCCAGGGATGAACCAGACTTATGGAGGTCTACAATGTTTTTTTCTGATGTCTTAGCGGATTTCTTTTGATTTTCCCATGATGTCCAGCAAAGAGGCACTGAGTTTGAAGGTATGCCTTGTAATACATACACAGGTACACCTCCAATTGACTCAAATGATGACAATTAGCCTACCAGAAGCCTCTAAAGCCATTACATACTTTTCTGGAATTTTAAAGGCACAGACAACTTAGTGTATGTAAACCTCTGACCCACTGGAATTGTGATACAGTGAATTATAAGCAAAATAATCTGTCTGTAAACAATTTTTGGAATTTACTTGTGTCATGTACAAAGTAGATGTCCTAACCGACTCTCCAAAACTATAGTATGTTTACAAGAAATTTGTGGAGTGGTTGAAAAATGAGTTTTAATGACTCCTAAGTGTATGTACACTTCCGACTTCAACTATCTGTCTGGCAGGAGACCCACTGTCACGTTCTGAACTTAGTTCTTTTGTTATGTATTTGTTTTAGTATGGTCAGGGTGTGAGTTGGGTGGGTTGTCTATGTTAGTTTTTCTATGATTTGCTATTTCTATGTTTGGCCTGGTATGGTTCTCAATCAGAGGCACCGCACAAAACTGTTCCGGTTTCATTTAGTTCTCTTTGTTGTTTTATTATTTAATGTTCTGAGTTATAAATAAATATAATGAACACTTACCACGCTGCGCATTGGTCCTCCGATCCTTCTTACTACTCCTCCTCAGAAGAGGAGGACGAGAATCGTTACAGAATCACCCACCACCAAAGGACCAAGCAGCGTGGTAACAGCAGCAGCAGCAGCAGCGATCTCAGGAATCCTGGACATGGGAGGAGATCCTGGACGGCAAAGGACCCTGGGCACAGGCTGGGGAATATCGCCGCCCCAAGGCAGAGCTGGAGGCAGCGAAAGCTGGGAGGCGGCGGTATGAGGAGGCAGCACAGCAGCGCGGCTGGAAGCCTGAGAGGCAGCCCCAAAAATGTATTGGCTGGGGGCACACGGGGAGTGTGGCGAAGTCAGGTAGGAGACCTGCGCCAACTCCCCGTGCTCACCGTGGAGAGAGAGGGACTGGGCAGGCACCATGTTATGCCGTGATGCGCACAGTGTCCCCAGTGCGCAGGCATAGCCTGGTGCGGTACATAGCAGCGCCTCGTATCGTCCGGGCTAGGTTGGGCATCGAGCCAGGTGCCATGAAGCCGGCTCAGCGCATCTGGTCTCCAGTGCGTCTCCTCGGGCCGGGATACATGGCGCCAGCCCTACGCATGGTGTCCCCGGTTCGCCAGCACAGCCAGGTGCGGGCTATTCCACCTCGCCGTATTGGCCTGGCTACGGGGAGCATTCAGCCAAGTAGGGTTGGGCAGGCTCGGTGCTCGGGACCTCCAGTGCGCCTTCATGGTCCGGTCTATCTGGTGCCACCTCCTCGCACTAGCCCTCCGATGGCAGCCCCCCGCACCAGGCTGTCTCTCCATCTCCTCCCTACAGGTGCTCCCGCCTGTCCAGCGCTGCCAGAGCCTTCCTCCTGCCCAGCACTGCCAGAGTCTCCCGTCTGTCCTGAGCTGCCAGAGTCTCCCGTCTGTCCTGAGCTGCCAGAGTCTCCCGTCTGTCCCAAGCTGCCAGAGTCTCCCGTCTGCCAGGAGCTGCCAGAGCCGCCAGTCAGCCAGGAGCTGCCAGAGCCGCCAGTCAGCCAGGAGCTGCCAGAGCCGCCAGTCAGCCAGGAGCTGCCAGAGCCGCCAGTCTGCCAGGAGCTGCCAGAGCCGTCGGTCAGCCAGGAGCTGCCAGAATCGCCCTTCATTCTAGAGCTGCCGGATTCTCCCGCCTGTCTGGTGCTGCCGGAATCTCCCGTCCGTCCGGTGCTGCCGGAATCTCCCATCCATTCGGGACCCGTGGCTTGGTTCCCCAGTCCGAGGTCGGCGGCGAGGGTCGCCGCTCTTAAGAGGCCACGGAGGCGGGTAAAAGAGGCGGAGAAAGACTACGGTGGAGTGAGGTCCACGTCCCACGCCAGAGCCGCCACTGCGAACAGACACCCACCCAGACCCTCCCCTATTGGTTCAGCTTTTGTGGCCGGAGTCCGCACCTTTGGGAGGGGGGGGGGGGGGGGGGTACTGTCACGTTCTGACCTTAGTTCTTTTGTTATGTCTTTGGTTTAGTAAGGTCAGGGCGTGAGTTGGGTGGGTTGTCTATGTTAGTTTTTCTATGATTTGCTATTTCTACGTTTGGCCTGGTATGGTTCTCAATCAGAGGCAGCTGTTTATCGTTGTCCCTGATTGAGAACCATATTTAGGTAGCCGGTTTTCTATTGTGTTTCGTGGTGATTATTTTTTGTTCTGTCTTTTATGTATGCACCGTACAGGACTGTTTTGTTTTCATTTCATTCTCTTTGTTTTATTTAGTGTTCTGAGTTATAAATAAATATAATGAACACTTACCACGCTGCGCATTGGTCCTCCGATCCTTCTTACTACTCCTCCTCAGAAGAGGAGGACGAGAATCGTTACACCACCCCGTACACCTGAAACACATGGTGAACTAATACTTGCATGCACTCATACACACATCAAGTCTATCTAAGGGGGAGACAGAAGAACACCAGCTCACTCAACCTTGTAACAGGACGTATTTAGCGACAGCGTACTTACCCACAATGCAGGTTTCTCAGATAGACTTATCCTCAATATCTGCTATTTTCTGACTAAGGGGTATTAATTCTTACATTCATTCTAACAGGCATGATGGGTGACTGGGAGACAGAGAATGAGCATAGAGACACTGCAGAGTGCGTCGCGTCGACATAAACAAACATTGCTCATCCATATATTTATATACATATTTCTATTTAATCCCTTTACATTTGTGTGTATAAGGTAGTCGTTGTGGAACTGTCAGATTATTTCTTAGATATTACTGCACTGTGGGAACTAGAAGCACAAGCATTTCGCTACACTCACATTAACATATGCTAACCATGTGTATGTGACCATTACAATTTGATTTGATTTGATTGGGCTGACTCATGAATCTCTACTATGTGGTGACATGACTGGGCGTCTCAGGCTCTGCACACTCCTGAATTGCAGGTGGTGTGGAGAGGATCTGTGTGTGCACAACATGCTCGCACTACTGGTGTGCCCCTTGGCTTGGTTCTAGGCCCTCTCCTCTTTTCTCTTTACACCAGGTGTTTGCCCACCACCTCAATCTCAATCTCGACAGAATGGAGCTGCCCTTCCTCCGGGGCAGACCCGGCGCCAGGATAAAGTGACTTAGGGGGCAGTTGAAATTGCCAAGGGGGCAACATTTGGTGGGGTTCTTGCATTGTCATTATATTGAATTCAGCTTATATAATCACGCTATAAACATAAAGTTCAAATGCCGAGACTCAGAGATCATTGAGTGCTTTTTAAATCTGTAGTCTAGTATCTCTGCTGCACTGCATCAGCACAATGGACAGCCCCCAACAGCAATGCCGTTTAGATGGGCAATTACCCTATTACAAACAGCCTATGTGTAAGGAACGATGCTGGAGACGAGAAGCAGGTACAGGGAGTGAACATTTAATAACCATGGACAGGAACAGAATACGGACAGCATCTGTACAGGTGAAATGGAAACAACAACAATGCTGATAAAGGGAAGGCAATCCAAACGTGAAGGAGTCCAGGTGTGTCCAATGAGCACCGATGCGCGTAATGATGGTGGCAGGTGTGCGTAATGAAAAGCTACCTGGCGCCCTTGATCGCCAGAGAGGGAGCAGGCGTGAAACTATGTGAATGCAGCAATGAAAACCAATAGGGTACCAAGAAAACCAAAATAGAATGCAGCCTATATATTTCTATGATGAAACATATCGATATCCCATATCGATAGATACGCTAAAGAGGTCAATCGAACCCGACCAAAACAATGGAATTGCCATTGAAATGCGTTGGGGAAACGGGCAAGGGTGAAAGACCCTGAATCTCTTCATTGCCCGCAGTCAAAATGTGCTTACATTTATATGTGCATTTCACACTATGTTGAGGTAAAAATCGGAGTATCTTCACCAATCAACTGCATTACAGTTAAAAACAACTTTGACTACCACCACTGATTTCTGTAGGCTAGCTATGCTACCCAGTTTATACAAACTGGAGTTAGCGTTTAGCAGTCACTTCTTCTAAACTTGAAAAGGGACAACTTGTAAATGTTAAGCAGTGAAATCAGCCAAATATACTCAAATCGGACATAAGTTATCACACTGGGGGGGATGTTAGATTACATAAATCATCACGTATGTGACGAATATCCACTTTGTTATGTCAGATTTGTTGAATGTGTGCCAATCTGCTCAATGGTACGTCTGCATTCCATTGACTCCTTTACCCAATCTATACAGAGGGGTGTCATTTGTGTTCTTGCATTGTAATTATATTGAATTATGCTTATATCATGCTATACCACAATAAACATACAAGTTCAAAAATGCTTTTGACCAAGAAGTGACAGGATCAATGACACAAAATCTCCGCTCTGTCAGCACCATGGACAGAGCCCGACACAATTGTTTCAATCTTATTTTTCAAAAGAGTTGCAGCTTCCTTGATGCTCTGTGAAACTTCCTAAGTAATCAATCATTCCATTCATGAGTTCTCTCATGTAGCTGTGGACGCCCCAAAAAAGTCAGGATCATCAGGATCATTGCAGGATCATTGCAGGATATCAAATAGGGACCATTTGTCCCTATTGGAGCCAGAGCAGGTGATTATCTGTCTGCAAAAACTTGCGAGCAACATTAAACTCAGCTTCAACCAAATCTTTTTTGCATAGATCCAACAGTGTCTTCATCTTTTTCACATCTAGAAAGTAATGGCTCTCTGGGTCAAGGGCACACAGGGCCTCCACCAGTTGGCTGTTGTGTTTGCTAAACATTGGATGCTGGACTGTCGTTCTGACAGTTCACCAATGACAGCATCCAATGTGCTGAAGAACAGTATTTTACACTCAGTGTCTTCTCCTTTGTCATGATGGTCTCCTGTACTGTGCAGTGGATATAGTTTCACATTCAGTACGGTCCTTGGTCCCATCTACCTTCAGTGTGTACCAAGAATCTCTGATTTCATTATCTATTTTCTTAGTGACAATTTCACTCATGAGCGCTATGAATATCGTGTGAAGTGGATGTGGCATTGTAGGGTAAGGTGCTAAACACCTTGACGAGTTCCTTGTCTTTTCAGAGACTATATTCCATCATAGACAGAAAAGTTCCACTGGCCCCCTCCCCTCTTGACTCTATCGCATCCAATGTCCCAGTCAGTAGTTGCTGGTTTGAAACAAGTGTAACTGGTAGGAAATACCTGTTTTTGTAGGGTTTTCCTCAGATCAGCCTTGGGAGGTTGAGCAACAAACAGAGATGTGTCCCTGTTGCGCAACAAATTGAACCTCACCACAGTACGAAGTAGTTGTGACACCTATCCTAAGAGTTTGAAGTGGAAAGTTAAGAATAAGTCATTATTTACAGCCCCTCAGAATATGTGGTTAATAGCATAAAGCATCCACCTGCAGTACATCCCAGTAACTTAGACAGGTTAGGCCCCCTACCCCAAGGCGATAGTAAAAAAAAAAGACAGTTCTGCTTTAAAATAATGAAAATATATTGTCTGTTTTAGACAACAACACAACAGGCACAATTTCACAGTTTGCAGAATAGTGTACTTTGCCCTACCTCACGTGCAAGTGTAGTCTAGCTTGAAGACAACCAATGAAAACATAGCAATAGAACCTAGCAGTAGTACAGCATTTACACTGTATGGTTTATACAACAGTATGTAGACACCCCTTCAAATTAGTGGATTCGGCTTTTTCAGTCACACCCATTTCTGACAGGCGTATAAAATTGAGCACATAGCCATTCAACCTCCATAGACAAACATTGGCAGTAGAATGGCCTTACTGAGAGCGCAGTGATTTTCAACATGGCACCGTCATAGGTTGCCACCTTTCCAATGAGTCAGTTAGTCAAATTTCTGCCCTGCTAGAGCTGCCACGGTCAACTGTAAGGGTTGTTATTGTGAAGTGGAAATGTCTAGGAGCAGCAACGGATCAGTTGCAAAGTGCTAGGCCACACAAGCTCACAGAATGGGACTGCAGAGTGCTGAAGCTGGTAGCATGTAAAAGTAGTCTGTCCCCGGTTGCAACACTTACTACCGAGTTCCAAACTGCCTCTGGAAGCAACGTAAGAACAAGAACTGCTTGCCGGGAGCATCATGAAGTTGGTTTCCATGGCCGAGCAGCAGCACGCAAGCCTAAGATCACCATGTGCAATACCAAGCGTCGGCTGGAGTGGTGTAAAAGCTTGCCGCCATTGGACTGGAGCAGTGGGTACGCGTTCTCCGGAGTGATGAATAATGCTTCACAATCTGGCAGTCCGACGGATGCATCTGGGTTTGGCTGATGCCAGGAGAACGCTACCTGCCCCAATGCATAGTGCTGACTGTAAAGTTTGGTGGATGAGCAATAATGGTCTGTGGCTGTTTTTCATGGTTCAGGTTCCTTAGTTCCAGTGGAGGAAAATCTTAACGCTAGAGCATGCAATGACATTCTAAATGATTCTGTGCTTCCAACTTTATCGCAAAAGTTTGGGCATGACAATGCCCCCGTGCACAAAGTGAGGTCCATACAGAAATGGTTTGTCAAGATCGGTGTGGAAGAATTTGACTGGCCTGCACAGAGCCCTGACCTCAACCCCATCAAACGCCTTTGGGATGAATTGGAACGCCGACTGCATGCCAGGAATAATCAACCAACATCAGTGCCTGATCTCACTAATGCTCTTGTGGCTGAATGGACATAAACATAAAGTCCAATTACTTCCACCGCAAGTCTTTGATGCAATTGAACTCACGGCAATCCCAAAGGAAAAAATGGGTCAGTCGTTGGTATGGAACGATCCTCTTCCAGAACTAATACGCCCTCTTTCTCCAACGTTACTCCAAAGTAAGTTACTTTATGAATTTGGCTCCTCTCTACTCGTTATCAACTCTCTCCTCCTTTTGCATCACACCTGCTCGTACACTCACTCGTGCCACCTCTCCCCAGGACCTTTTAGAGCCGGCCATGACGTCACCTGGCTCCTAGTAGTCTTGGAAAGTCCCCACACAAGGAACTCGATAATGTCCATAATTGCAGACAAATACATGCAATTTCTTGCCAGCTGCCCATAGAAGTGTTGACAGTGACACCGATGTTCCTAATAGCACTTTAAACAAATGTTTCTTTCCACAGTACAGTGCATTTCAAATGTTCTTTACTTGATGCGTGCCTTGCAAATCGTTTTGTACCATCAGTAGCATTCTTCCAATTAGAATACCTAGCTTGGGTGAAGGCCTTGTCTGCGTTAGCATTGGACCCAACACAGTACTTTTGACATGGAAAACAAAACAGTAGCTATATGCAGTAAGCGATTACTCCAGCCACTCTCTTCCCATGAACCATTTGCTATTAAATTAACATTTTTTTGTACAGAAAACCTGTGCCTAGGGAAGGATTCTAGCTTAACCTGGGCCGGCTCCTTAGTTCGAAGATCATCAGGAACATTGCTCTCTTTCTCCTTCATTTGGGAACTTTGACGAAGCCAATTTCTGATATCCATCATGGCAGATTAGCTGGTTTGAGCTAGCTAAATAGGCTAAAGCTAATAACACTGACGCTTTTTGCAGCTATAGCTGAGAGTATACTTGACCCTACCCTTTTAAATAAAAATTAATTATTACAGGCAGAGACATACCACATATCACAGCCTACCACAGAGATGAGATGAGAAGTGTTTTTTCCCACGTTTTGTGGAAACCAGAGACTCATTTCAGCCTCAGACTCATTGTCCTTGGCTCATTTTCTGTGAAGAACATGTAAAATAACACATTTTCATTGAGTGCACACTGTTCAGCCCCCTAGACATTTATATTACATATGTGGTGTTCGGGTCAACTTCGATACATTGGAAAAAATTCACTATTTTCCAACACTCTACCCCAGCCAGGTGCAAATTAGGGGAGAGACACAACAAATACATAGCTTTGCATGTATGACTCTTAACCACAATCAATCAGTATGGCAAAAATCATATTTGCTAAGAGTGCCTTAAAAATAATTTTTGCAAAGAGAGAAGCTAGTTTGGAAGGAGCGTCTTTCACTTTGGAAGATTAGGAGTCTGACTGTGAGTTGGAAGAAGAGGATGAGATTGACCCTCAGCCAGCCCCAGGACCAGCCCGTCAGCAACCAGCCCCAGTACCAGCCCGTCAGTAACCAGCTTATCAGCAGCCTGCAGGAGGAGAAATATGGATGTAAAAGAAATCGTGAAATTGAATGGTCTTCTTGCCCAAGGAATGAGCCATCCCGCATGGGTGCCAATGTGATAACAGCACTTTGAGATATCAGCTGATGTAAGAAGGGCTATATAAATACATTTGATTTGATTTGATTTAAGGGCTGACGTGGATGGCGGTTACTCATGTACAGGACATAAAGTCTTCTTTTGAAATGTACATCCCAGACATCATCCAAATCATTCTGTACTGCACAAATTTGGAGGGAAGGCGTGTTTTTGGAGAGAGATGGAAGGAGATGGACCAAACTCATTTACATGCATACTTTGGGGTTCCTATCCTCGCTGGTGTTTTCACATCCAATGTTGAGTCGTCAGAATCCATATGGGATACAGAAACTGGCAGCTAACTTTTCCGTGCAACAATGTCTCTGAAAAACTTCCACATTATTTCCAGGATTATCTCCTTGGATAACCGAGACACCAGACCAGCTCGTTGGCAGAGAGACAAGCTAGCTGCAATCATTACCAATCCTGGGCCCAACCTTAATGTTGATGAGCAGCTTGTGAAATGTGGTGCCGCTGCCCCTTCAGGCAGTACATACGGTCTAAACCCGCAAAATATGGAATCAAGATCTGGGCTGCCTGTGAAGCTTTTTCATCATATACGTGGAACTTGAAAGTGTATACAGGGAAGCCAGATGGAGGAGCCCCTGAGAAGAACCAATGGATCCAGGTTGTCCTGGATGTGACACAGGGACTCTGTGGCCACAACATCACATGCGATACATGTTTTACTTCGCACAAGCTAGGACAGGAGCTCCTCAAGAGGAAGTTGATGATGGTAACATCCTATCATAACTCTGAATTTTTAAGGTTAGGATTAAGTTCAGGCATTAACTCCAAATTCTTAAGATTAGGTGTAACAGTACAACTTTAGACCGTCCCCTTATTTTTTATTTATTTTATTTAACCTTTATTTAACTAGGCAAGTCAGTTAAGAACAAATTCTTATTTACAATGACAGCCTACCAAAAGGCAAAAGGCCTCTTGCGGGAACCTGGACTGGGATTTAAAATAAAACTAACTCTGAATGGTTAAGGTAAGGTTTAATGTTGAGATAGGCTTAAAACAAAAATAACTTTCTATCATTGGATTCAAATTTGCAACCTATGGAATCAGAGGTAAATTCTTACACCCATCTGCTATCCCTGTCCACAACACCCTAGTAAAACGAAAACCTATCTGAAGGTAACAGCGCTCATTGTTGCCCCTAGTGGCCAGTTTCCATGTCATCTCCCGACGTCCTCAGATATGGATGGATGTCGAGTAATGACTTGTTTCACAGATGACCTGACTGCTCACCTAGCTACAGTATCTTAAGATGAATGCACCAATTGTAAGTCGTTCTGGATGATAGCATCTGCTAAATGACACATTTTGAAAATGTAAATGTAATTAAAAGGATTATCACAACACAGATTTACAGTGTCGTTTTGCTAGCTACAGATTGAGTGTCTGTGGGTGTGTGTGTGTGTCTTGTGTGTATGTGTTTGAGTGCACTGAGTGCATTTTACGTGTCACTCACCTCTTTGTGCTTGACTCGAGTGAATCGGCTGCAGCTACTCCAAAAAGTTTGACATCACCACATATGACTAAAGATTCAGGGATGGAATTTCAATTAATTAAAACCTACAATGAATTGAATGCCAAATTAATTATTTGTTAGTATTCACTCATGGCTTGGTCAATTTCAAATGTGGCGAGTCATGACAATTATATTTTTGCTTTTCAACAAATGTTTCCACTTCACATAAAACCTTTAACATTCTCACGGTGAGTTTGCCCCTGAACTCGGTGTGCTTTATCCTGTTGCCTAGGCGACATGCAAACACACACGCACACACACACATACGCACACACTTTCCCTCAATGTTGTTACCTTCTTACCGCGACATCATCATGTTTGATAACCTCCTAGACAACAGGAAATAAAATATACTTGACAGGAAGTTACATGCAATGACTGAATTCACAAGGACTATATACACCATCAGCCAATGAAACGGCAGACTGTGGTGTCTATGTTATGCTGGCAGCACCTTGACAAACTCAGATAGATCAATAGCCATCCCAAGCTCAAGGCCCAATCCACAGATGACAGGAGTGATAACTATCACCATTAAAGCTGCAGCAGCGTCTTCACAGAAACAGACTTCATGATACATTGATAAGGCCTCCAGGCCATTCTGAGTGGATGAAACCCCCAGTTAATAAATTAGGCTGTCTGGTATGGTCTGAAAATATTTGCGTCACAGGTAGATTCCAGCCACGATTTGAGCCCTGGCAATGAGATTGGAGCTAGCATTTTGTGTTGTTTTCTCTCTCTGGTTCTGAGAAATCACACACAAAAAAAAAAAGTAATTCATTTCCTGTGGCTGTCTGATGACGTCCCTGTGGTGTTACTTGTCCATGTCCCTGACTATGAAATGATTAGCCCACATCAGGGGAGCTTATTTTGGGGAGTGTGTGTGTGATTGTGTGTGTGTTTTCCCAAGCAAACTCTGCAATGACAGACACTGAATACAACAAACAAAAAAAATCTAAAAGCTCCATGCATCCACCCAGTCAGCGCTCAAACTCAGCTTGCAGGTTATTTGGAGGTCTTTTTGTTATACCGTGCAGTGTATTAGGGAGTGATTTTGTCAAAGGGCTATTTTTGGAGTTACTTTCTGAGAGATTTCCTTGTATATTTTGGTTTCTTTGATATGTGAGTCAAGGATAGAGTACTTGCCATTTTCAATTAGAAATGAATTATATTCGGTGTCCCCAAAGAGACGGTCTCATTAGAATTCGGACATTGGGTTAAACGCTTTCAAATGATAATTTGTAAGTTTATGTGAAATTGCAGTGAAGACCACGGGTCAAATACATGAGTTCATTCATTTTAAATACTTGTGGTGTACTTGGTGCAGATTGTCTGGTACGGTAGGTAGCCCAGCGGCTAAGGAGTTGGACCTGTAACCGAAAGGTTGCCTGTCTGAATACTGGACTGGGCACTGGAAAAAAAGGGGTGGTGGGGGAATTGATCTGGCAATTGGAGGGCTGCTGGACTCATAACCTAACAACAGTCTCATACTGTTGGGTCACTGAGCAAAGCCCTTAACCCTACAACATGCTCTCCATTCAGGGGTGCTGCACTGCAGTTTGACCCTGTGCTCCTCTCAACTGTGTGTCTATGGGGGGTTGAGAAATGAAGACGGGAGAAGACATATTTCTGTTGTTCGCTGTGACTGTGGGCAATGAAGTTGTATTGTATTTGAGAGGTCTAAAAAGGACTAACTCCTGCTCAGCTTCATGCCAACAAACATAGAGTGCATTCGGAAAGTATTTCCGATCCCTTGACTTTTTCCACATATTGTTACGTCACAGCCTTATTCTAAAATGGATTAAATATTTTTTTCCCTCATCAATTTACGCACAATACCCCCGAATGACATAGAAAAAAAACACATTTTTCGAAATAAAAAACTGAAATATGACATTTACATACAGTGAGGGAAAAAAGTATTTGATCCCCTGCTGATTTTGTAAGTTTTCCCACTGACGAAGAAATTATCCGTCTATAATTTTAATGGTAGATTTATTTGAACAGTGAGAGACAGAATAACAACAACAAAAAATCCAGAAAAATCCATGTCAAAAATGTTATAAATTGATTTGCATATTGATGAGGGAAATAAGTATTTGACCCCTCTGCAAAACATGACTTAGTACTTGGTGGCAAAACCCTTGTTGGCATTCATAGAGGTCAGACGTTTCTTGTAGTTGGCCACCAGGTTTGCACACATCTCAGGAGGGATTTTGTCCAACTCCTCTTTGCAGATCTTCTCCATGTCATTAAGGTTTCGAGACTGGCGTTTGGCAACTTGAACCTTCAGCTCCCTCCACAGGCCATGTACCGATTCACTTGAGCTCAATTTCGAGTCTCATAGCAAAGGGTCTGAATACTTAAATTATTTTAAGTGTTCTTGTTTGAAGGTTACCTTGTATTCAGGCCCTTTATATACGTATATACTACCATTCAAAAGTTTAGGGTCAGTTATAAATGTCCTTGTTTTTGAAAGAAAAGCATATATTTTGTCCATTAAAATAACATCATATTGATCATACAGTGGGGCAAAAAAGTATTTAGTAAGTCACCAAATTATGGTGGAAAATAAGTATTTGGTCACCTACAAACAAGCAAGATTTCTGGCTCTCACAGACCTGTAACTTCTTTTTTAAGAAGCTCCTCTGTCCTCCACCTATATTAATGGCACCTGTTTGAACTTGTTATCAGTATAAAAGACACCTGTCCACAACCTCAAATAGTCACACTCCAAACTTCACTATGGCCAAGACCAAAGAGCTGTCAAAGGACACCAGAAACAAAATTGTAGACCTGCACCAGGCTGGGAAGACTGAATCTGCAATAGGTAAACAGCTTGGTTTGAAGAAATCGACTGTGGGAGCAATTATTAGGAAATGGAAGACATATAAGACCACTGATAATCTCCCTCAATCTGGGGCTCCACGCAAGATCTCACCCCGTGGGATCAAAATGATCACAAGAACGGTGAGCAAAAATCCTAGAACCACACGGGGGGACCTAGTGAATGACCTGCAGAGAGCTGGGACCAAAGTAACAAAGCCTACCATCAGCAAGGGCATTGAAGATGAAACGTGGCTGGGTCTTTCAGCATGACTATGATCCCAAACATACCACCCGGGCAACAAAGGAGTGGCTTCGTAAGAAGCATTTCAAGGTCCTGGAGTGGCCTAGCCAGTCTCCAGATCTCAACCCCATAGAAAATCTTTGGAGGGAGTTGAAAGTCCGTGTTGCCCAGCAATAGCCCCAAAACATCACTGCTCTAGAGGAGATCTGCATGGAGGAATGGGCCAAAATACCAGCAACAGTGTATAAAAACCTTGTGAAGACTTACAGAAAACGTTTGACCTCTGTCATTGCCAACAAAGGGTATATAACAAAGTATTGAGATCAACTTTTGTTTTTGACCAAATACTTATTCTCCACCATAATTTGCAAATAAATTCATTAAAAATCCTACAATGTGATTTTCTGGATTTTTTTTCTCATTTTGTCTTCCATAGTTGAAGTGCACCTATGATGAAAATTACAGGCCTCTCTCATCTTTTTAAGTGGGAGAACATGCACAATTGGTGGCTGACTAAATACTTTTTTGCCCCACTGTAAATACAGTGGAGACATTGTTAATGTTGTACATTACTATTGTAGCTGGAAACATTGTAGCTGGACTCTTTACGGAATATCTACATAGGCGTACAGAGTCCCATTATCAGCAACCATCACTCCTGTGTTCCAATGGCACGTTGTGTTAGCTAATCAAAGTTTATAATTTTAAAAGGCTAATTGATAATTAGAAAACTCTTTTGCAATTATGTTAGCACAGCTGAAAACTGTTGAGCTGATTAAAGAAGCAATACAACTGGCCTTCTTTAGACTAGTTGAGTATCTGGAGCATCAGCATTTGTGGGTTCGATTACAGGCTCAAAATGGCCAGAAACAAATACTTTTTTCTGAAACTCGTCCGTCTATTTTTGTTCTGAAAAATTGAGGCTATTCCATGCGAGAAATTGCCAAGAAACTGAAGATCTCGTACAACGCTGTATACTACTCCCTTTACAGAACAGCGCAAACGGGCCCTAACCAGAATAGAAAGAGGAGTGGGTGCACAACTGAGCAAGAGGACAAGTACATTAGAGTGTCTAGTTTGAGAAACAGACACCTCACAAGTTCTCAACTGGCAGCTTCATTAAATAGTACCTGCAAAACAGGATGCTGGCCATCTAGGCAGAGTTCCTATGTCCAGTGTCTGTGTTTTTTTGCCCATCTTAATCTTTTCTTTTTATTGGCCAGTCTGACATATGGATTTTTCTTCACAACTCCATTATGCCTTGCTTTCAAATGAATTGTAGAGTTAATGCTAGATTGCAAAGTGATGTGTAAATCCTATTGGAATCGTGCCAGAGTGGGGATAGCCAACATTTTGAGTTTTTATTCACCCGCACCCTGCATTCGATTAGACTACCTGAACAACAATTTCAGTAATGGGTGCAATAGGTCCAAGTAACATACTGTATTAGTTTAGAAAAATGTATGTTATTTATATTAGAGTAGCATTAGATTAATACATCTATCAATGTACATCCAAGAAACAAAGATGTTGAAACAAACAATTCTAAAAATCAACCTGTAATAGAGCATGTTGGGAAATCTGATAATGATGGGTGTGGTTTCGGTTTAACACTCGGTTCTTCTGATCCGATGAGTGTTAGCTTAACACGTAGAGTTAATTTAAAAACTGAATCAACACTAGAAATGTTGCACTGATAAATCAACACTAGGTAACACTGTCCAATTTGTTGTGTAGACAAATTCAGATGTTCTGTAGCGGTTCCCTGTCTGTCCTCAAGGGACCCACATATTTGTGCAAAGAGTGTGCAAGCTGTCATCGAGGCAAAGGCTGATTATTTGAAGAATCTCAAATAAAAAATATATTATGATTTGTTTAACACTTTTTTGGTTAATACATGATTCCATTTGTGTTATTTCATAGTGTTGATGTCTTCACTATTATTCTACAATGTAGAAAATAGTAAAACTAAAGAAAAACCCTTGAATGAGTAGGTGTTCTAAAACTTTTGACCGCGAGTGTATGTGAGCAGAAATCTGAGCAGAGGGAGCTGTGTGTCAGAGATGTGCTTCTCATACCAAGCAATCTGCCTGGAGCCACAGATAAAAGGCTGGGCCTGCACAAAAACCTGCTGGGTCTGCCTCTTCTCACTCTCTCTCTCTCTCTCTCTCTCTCTCCCTCTCTCCCCCTCTGCGCGCGCGCGTCCTATATTTAAAAATATTTACTTGATAAGATAACTTTGCTGCATGCAAAATAGTTAACAAACATTTTGGATAGTTTGGTCCCCTATTGATGTTCTGTATGTCAATGTCTTTCGGTCTTTTAAGTAAACAAGCCCCTTATAACAAGCCCCTATATAACAAGCCCCTATATCCCTCCCTCCAAATATCTATAGCCAGCATGTCAACACTGCACATTGTGATATCCTCACCTAGTTAGGATCCAACCAGCCCAGTTACAATTTAACCAGGTTCACCTGTAATCATACTGGAGGAAACTGTATGCTATGGGAATCCGACCATGACAGGTAGTCACACACACCCTAGGACTGCACCATGCGACAGCTGCATAATTAACAGCCGTAGGGGACAACCATTACTGTAACCCCCCCCCCCCCCCCTCCCTCCCTCACACACACACATTATTATTGATTGCAAATGGTTTTAGGTCATATTATATGGTTATGAAGAATTCTGACCCCAGTTTCACTATCTCCTCCACGTATGGAGCCTACTTCCCGGTAAATCCATTAAGAGTCAGACCAAGGGGACAGGAACACTTCTGCTGACTGTGTGATACTACAGGGGAACTAAGGTGGTTGATGCACTAGAAGCCGTTGTGGCACCAAAGCCACAAACACCTTTAATTATTTAATCTTAGTGGATAAGAATGCCATTACATGTTGCTTGGGGTGAGCTGGCTCAGATGTCATGGGAGATACAGTGGTTAAATTAAACTCCATTTGTGAGTTATTTATTCATTTACTGAACCTCCTATGTTACCAGGTACAACAACTGAGAACACATTCTTACTTCCAGCAATGACCTTGTGAGATCACAGAGATGACCAAATGGATTGTTAACAAACCATTTGAACCTTTGTCTCCTCTTCTCTGTACTCTTCAGTTCAAACCATGAGAAACTAGTGACAGATTGAATGGAATCGAATGGACTCGGGGAGAGTTAGCAAGTTTTTCTACATTCTGTACTATCAGTGGTATTTCTCTGCGCTGTAGCCATAACGACCTGGTTGATTGTATTTTGTCACTGGAACTCCAAAGGGAATAGTTCAACCCAGAACGACTGACTGCTGGGGGAGGCAAAAACAGAGGAGGAATGGAGAGAAAGAGGTCTTGGGTGTATCCACTAAGTGTGCATCGGAGAAAGAGAGTGAGTGAATGTGTGTTCTGTGCTATGAGGCAGGCAAGGAGGGACGGAGGGAGGGAGGAGAGAAGGGGGTGGGGATGACATTGAGACTGATCATCTGCCATTTATCAAGTAACGGGGGACTCAATATAAATGTTCCTCCTCGACTGAGTGGGAAGATAAATGGCGTGCAGCCGGCCTGGCTCAGAGGGATGGAATTATAAACACAGCCTCAGGTAACACACACATACTCGTAAATACTACATTAATGTCCGCAAAAACTCTACGGTCCACAAAAACACATTTTTTTAAAATCAATTTAGTATAAAACTACAGTTTTCGTTTACTGAAGTAATTACACTATAGTTAACACTAAATTCTACGGTATACTACACAGAACCCCCCCCAAAAGACTGCAAAAACACTATAGTGAATATTATACTATTTATACCATACTAGTTGGTTGGTTGGTTGGTTGTCGCTCACGGGCATTAGGGACTTTTTTTGCATTAAGGACTCAAAGTGGCCTGTGAGGCAGCGCTGCCTCCCAGGCTAATGCTTAAGCAACTCGGCCCATTTATAAGCAACTCTGCCCATTCTTCCCATCATCAAATTAAATTAGTAAACGTGCAAGCGTGCTCCATCAAGAATAACCTTTTTTCTACAGTGCCATTCACTGCTAGCACCTCTAAAAGGTAAGCATATGTGTAATGCTCCGGGTGTCGTGGGTGTGGAGTCAAATGCAGGAGACAGAGAGTTCAATGCTGCGCGTCTTTTAATCGCACCAATGCACCACAGGGTGCTCACAAAAACGTTACGTTCCCAAAACACAGGGAAATCAAAATGTACAATGGGAAACAATCCCGACCGGACACTAAACACGTGCCTATACCACAGAGCCGAAGGTTTACATAGAAATAATCCCGCACAACAACCAGGCGGGCCGGCTGTCTAATAAAGACAAACTAATTAAACATTCACAGGTGCTACCACTCAACATACAAGGAGGGGAAGGAAAAACAATCAGTGGCAGCTAATAGGCCGGTGACGACGACCGCCGAGCGCCACCTGCCCGGGAAAGGGAAACACCCTCGGTCGGACTCGTGACAGTACCCCCCCCCCTGACGCGTGGCTCCCGCAGCGCGCCGACACCGGCCTCGAGGTCGCCCCGGAGGACGAGGCGCAGGGCGATCCGGATGGAGGCGATGGAAATCCCTCAACATGGAGGGATCCAAGATGTCCCCCACCGGTACCCAGCACCTCTCCTCCGGACCGTACCCCTCCCAGTCCACGAGGTACTGCAGGCCCCTCACCCGGCGTCTTGAGTCCAGAATGGCCCGGATCGTGTACGCCGGGGACCCCTCGATGTCCAGCGGGGGGGGAGGGACCTCCGGTACCTCACTGTCCTGCAGGGGACCAGCTACCACCGGCCTGAGGAGAGACACATGAAACGAGGGGTTAATACGATAATAGGAAGGGAGTTGTAATCGATAACACACCTCGTTTATCCTCCTCAGGACTTTAAAGGGCCCTACACACTGCGGACCCAGCTTCCGGCAGGGCAAGCGGAGAGGTAGGTTTCGGGTCGAGAGCCAGACCCTGTCCCCCGGTACAAACACGGGGGCCTCACTGCGGTGGCGGTCAGCACTCCTCTTCTGCCGTCCACTCGCTTGTCGTAGAGATTCCTGGACGGCCCTCCAGGTCTCCTTGGAGCGCTGTACCCATTCCTCCACCGCAGGAGCCTCGGTCTGGCTCGGATGCCATGGTGCCAGGACCGGCTGGTACCCCAACACACACTGAAAAGGGGACACGTTAGTAGAGGAGTGGCGTAGTGAGTTCTGAGCCATTTCAGCCCAGGGAATGTATCGTGCCCACTCCCCTGGCCGATCCTGGCAATACGACCGCAGAAACCTACCCACCTCCTGGTTCACTCTCTCCACCTGCCCATTACTCTCGGGGTGATAACCGGAGGTCAGGCTGACAGAGACCCCCAAACGTTCCATGAACGCTCTCCATACCCGGGACGTGAATTGGGGGCCCCGATCAGAAACGATGTCCTCCGGCACCCCGTAGTGCCGGAAGACATGGGTGAATAACGCCTCCGCAGTCTGTAGGGCTGTAGGGATACCGGGCAACGGGAGGAGACGGCAGGACTTAGAGAACCGATCCACAATTACCAGAACCGTGGTGTTCCCCTGAGACGGCGGGAGATCGGTTAGGAAATCTATGGACAGATGTGACCATGGCCGCTGTGGAACAGGGAGGGGTTGTAGCTTCCCTCTAGGAAGGTGCCTAGGAGCCTTACTCTGAGCGCACACTGAACAGGAGGAGACATAACCCTTAACGTCCTTAGCCAACGTAGGCCACCAATACCTCCCCTGAAGGCTCCCCACTGTCCTCGTCACCCCAGGGTGACCCGAGGAGGGTAGGACGTGAGCCCACCGAATCAGTTTGTCCCGAACACCAAGCGGCACGTACCTTCGCCCCGCTGGACACTGAGGAGGCGCGGGTTCAGCCCGTAACGCCCGCTCGATGTCCGAGTCCACCTCCCATACCACTGGGGCTACCAGCTTCGAGGCGGGAAGGATGGGAGTAGGTTCGGTGGACCCATCCTCCGTGTCATAAAGGCGGGACAGTGCGTCAGCCTTCACGTTCTGGGAGCCCGGTCTATAAGACAAAGTAAATCGGAACCGGGTGAAGAACATGGCCCACCTTGCCTGACGTGGGTTAAGTCTCCTAGCTGCCCGAATATACTCCAGATTCTGGTGGTCGGTCCAGATGAGAAAGGGGTGTTTAGCCCCCTCAAGCCAGTGTCTCCACACCTTCAGAGCTCTAACCACCGCTAGCAACTCCCGGTCCCCCACATCATAGTTACGCTCCGCTGGGCTGAGCTTCCTTGAGAAGAAAGCGCAGGGTCGGAGTTTTGGTGGCGTACCCGAGCGCTGTGATAGCACGGCACCCACCCCAGCCCCGGACGCGTCCACCTCCACTATGAATGCTAGAGAGGGGTCCGGATGCGCCAACACGGGCGCATCAGTAAACAGCGCCTTCAACTTGTTGAATGCTCCGTCCGCCTCTGCTGACCACTGCAAACGCACCGGGCCCCCCTTCAGCAGTGAGGTGATGGGAGCCGCTACCTGGCCAAAACCCCGGATAAACCTCCGGTAGTAGTTGGCAAAACCCAGAAAACGCTGCACCTCCTTTACCGTGGTCGGAGTCGGCCAATTACGCACGGCCCTAATGCGGTCACCCTCCATCACTACCCCCGAGGTGGAAATGCGATATCCCAGAAAAGAGACGGCTCGTTTAGAGAACACGCATTTCTCAGCCTTGACGTATAGGTCATGCTCCAGCAGTCTACCAAGCACCTTGCGCACCAGAGACACATGCGCGGTGTGAGTGGCCGAGTAGATCAGAATGTCATCGATATAAGCCACCACTCCCTGCCCGCACAGGTCCCTGAGAATCTCGTCTACAAAGGATTGGAAAACGGCTGGAGCATTCTTTAACCCATACGGCATGACGAGGTACTCATGTTGATGTAGCTGATGTAGTACTAAATGCGGTTTTCCACTCGTCTCCCTTCCGAATACGCACCAAACTATACGCGCTCCTGAGATCCAGTTTTGTGAAGAACTGCGCTCCGTGGAACGATTCCACCGCCGTAGCGATGAGAGGTAGAGGGTAACTATACCCCACTGTGATGGCGTTTAGACCTCTATAATCGATACACGGACGCAAGCCTCCCTCCTTTTTCCTCACAAAAAAGAAACTTGAGGAGACGGGTGAAATGGAGGACCGAATGTACCCCTGTCCCAGCGCCTCCGTGACATATGTCTCCATTGCCAACGTCTCCTCCTGGGACAGCGGGTACACGTGACTCTTGGGAAGCGCAGCATCTACCTGGAGATCTATCGTACAATCCCTTCCCGGTCGATAAGGTGGTAATTTAGTCGCTTTCACTTTACTGAAAGCGATTGCCAAATCGGCATACTCGGGGGGAATGCACACCGTGGAACCCTGGTCTGGACTCTCCACCGACGTGGCACCGATGGAAACTCCCAAACACCTTCCAGAACACTCCTCTGACCACCCCTGGAGAACCCCCTGTTTCCACGAAATTTTAGGATTGTGCCGGGCCAGCCAGGGAGTCCCCAGCACCACTGGAAACGCAGGCGAGTCAATAATAAAGAAACTGATACGCTCCCTATGATTCCCCTGCGTCACCATGTCCAGTGGGACCGTGGTCTCCCTGACCATCCCTGACCCTAATGGCCGGCTATCTAGGGAGTGCACGGGGAAAGGAGAATCTATCGGCACCAGCGGAACCCCTAATTTAAGGGCAAGTCCGCGATCCATAAAGTTCCCAGCTGCGCCTGAATCGACGAGCGCCCTATGCTGGGAAGAGGGAAAAAAGCGAAGGAAAAAAGTTAAGACAAACATGTGGCCAACAGGGGGTTCTGGGTGAGTTTGATGCTGACTCACCTGGGGTGACCGAGAAGCGTTCCGCCTGCCATCTCTACTCCCAGACGGACCCCCCCAGCACCGATCAGACGTGTGTCCTCTCCGACCACAGTTGGTGCAGGGAAGGCCTCCTCCTCCGGTACCCCTCGGCGCAGCCCCTCCCAACTCCATCGGAATGGGAGCGGAGGGGCTGGGTGGTGGAACGCACAGGACCCTCTCTGAACGCCCGCGGGCAGCCAGCAGATTATCCAGTCGAATGGACATGTCAATCAGCTGATCCAGTGACAGAGTGGTGTCCCGACACGCTAACTCCCGGCGGACATCCTCTCGGAGACTACACCTGTAGTGGTCCATGAGGGCCCTGTCGTTCCACCCAGATCCGGCTGCCAAGGTCCGGAACTCCAGCGCGTAATCCTGGGCGCTCCTCCTCTCCTGCCTGAGGTGAAATAGTCGTTCTCCCGCCGCTCGGCCGTCTAGAGGGTGATCAAACACGGCGCGGAAGCGACGGGAAAACTCTGGGTAGTGCTCCCGCGCTGAGTCTGGACCATTCCAGACCGCGTTCGCCCATTCCAGGGCACGACCCGTGAGGCAGGAGATGAGGACACTCACCCTCTCTTCTCCTGAGGGAGTGGGTCTGATGGTGGCCAGGTATAGCTCCAGCTGGAGCAGAAACCCCTGGCAACCCGCCGCCGCTCCATCATAAGCCCTCGGTAGCGTCAGACGGAGGGTGCTGGAGTCGGGAGATGGGGAGTCCGGAACCGTGGGTGCCGAAGGTGGAGAGAGGAGCCCACTCCTCTCCCATCTGTCCATTCTCTCCATCACTTGATCCATCGCGGATCCGATGAAGGACGGTGGTGTGGTGGAGAACCCGTTCCTCCATCGATGGGAGAGGGTTGGCTGCTGCTCCTGCTGACTCCATAAATTTGATAGGTGCGGGATTCTGTAATGCTCCGGGTGTCGTGGGTGTGGAGTCAAATGCAGGAGACAGAGAGTTCAATGCTGCGCGTCTTTTAATCGCACCAATGCACCACAGAATGCTCACAAAAACGTTACGTTCCCAAAACACAGGGAAATCAAAATGTACAATGGGAAACAATCCCGACCGGACACTAAACACGTGCCTATACCACAGAGCCGAAGGTTTACATAGAAATAATCCTGCACAACAACCAGGCGGGCCGGCTGTCTAATAAAGACAAACTAATTAAACATTCACAGGTGCTACCACTCAACATACAAGGAGGGGAAGGAAAAACAATCAGTGGCAGCTAATAGGCCGGTGACGACGACCGCCGAGCGCCACCTGCCCGGGAAAGGGAAACACCCTCGGTCGGACTCGTGACAATATGACATCCAAAAACACACAAAAAGCCATATTATACTGGCTAACATATAAAACACTGAAATGGCAAGACTATTTCCAAATTATACAGGCTAAAAAATATTGTAGATTTTCAAAGGTGCTAACTTAGCTTTTTGAGAATAACAACTATCAGATTTATGACAATAATGTGATAGTTAATCATAATGGATTTCTGTAGGTTGTCCATTTAAAGAATAAGCAATGCAGTTGGTGAGGTAACAGCCTTGGTGAGGTATGTGTTGGCCTCACACTTACCAACATAATTGAATGGCAAAAGTCAAGTCCTGATAATGACAACATTGAATGTGCATCCATTTGCAACCCCAACATGAATTTACAAGACCTCAGTGTGAGGGAAATTAAAGGAATAGAGTGATAACAGTGACTACAGAGACTGTCCACAATTGTCTTTGGGAAATTCATTTTCACAAACAAGAGGAGGAAACATCCACAGAATACATGCATATAGGAAGAGCAGGAAGAGCATTGAAAATGCTGAATAGTGACAAACCTAAACAAGACAGCTTTGCAGACATGTAGACCTGACTCTACATTCAAAGTTCACCCCCAAAAAAGAGAGAATCTGCCTTTTACTAAAAGCCACAATAATGGCAAAACAACAACCAGCAGTGGAAATATCTTGAACCAACAGTGTTAAAGGGGCAATTTGTAATTCAAGCTATAACAAAAGGTTTAGGGACTCAGCTCGAGCAATGTAACCACTTTCAAGAAAGGGCGATGGATGCAAGGATTCACCATCCATTAGATAAAAATGAAGGTTTTAACCATGTTTTGAAACTTAGTACTTTGGTTGTGCAAAACCACCGTTTTATCAGCTGTCCGGGTGGCTGGTCTCTTCACCTGCGGGATCATTTGAGACCAGACACCCAGACAGCTGATGAATTTGTGGGTGTGCACAACCAAAGCATTTCTGCATAAACGGTCAGAAAACATCTCAGGGAAGCTCATCTGCGTGCTCGTCGTCCTCACTACCGGCCCAATGATCTGCCACTGGCATAAAACAAAGCCTGTGTGCCCATGCTAATGACTCAACCATATACTGCACGTGTCAACAACCACAGCTAATGAAGTCCCCGAAACCCTTGAGAAGGAATTGCCGTCAGCTTTGGAATGGGTGGCCAGTAATACATTGTTCCTGAACACCTCTAAAACTAACAGCATTGTATTTGGTACAAATCATTCCCTAAACTCTAGACCTCAGCTAAATCTGATAATGAATGGTGTGGCCTTTGAACAAGTTGAGGAGACTGTCATGGTCAAAACATATAGATTCAATGGTTGTAAAGATGGGGAAAGGTCTGTCCATAATAAAGAGATGTTCTGCGGAGTCCTACAGAGTTTTGTCATCTTGATTATTGTCCAGTCAAGTGGTCAAGTGCTGCAAAGAAAGACCTAGTTAAGCTGCAGCTGGCATAGAACAGAGTGAGAAGTCTTGCTCTTCACTGTAATCAGAGTTCTAATATAAGTACTATGCATGCCCTTCTCTCTTGGTTATTAGGAGTTGAGTAGAGATTGGCTGAGATCACTTCTTCCTTTTATAAGAAACATTCATGTGTTAAATTCCAAATCGTTTGCGTAGTCAACATACAAACAGCTCTGACACACACTTACCCCAACAGACATGCCACCAGGGGTCTTTTCACTGTCCACAAATTAAAGAATGCATACAGTATTGCATACTGTAGAGCCATGATTGCATGGAACTCCCTTCCATCTCATATTGCTCAAAAAAACAGCAAACCTGATTTAAAAAAAAACAAATAAAGCAACACTTAACGAACGGCCCAGCGCTTCTCCCCTATTTGACCTAGATATTTTGTGTGGATGTATTGATATGTAGGCTATGTGTGGCATCTTTTTATTCATGTAATTCTGTCCTTGAGCTGTTCTTGTCTATTAATGTTCTGTATTATGTCATGTTTCATGTTTTGTGTGGACTTCAGCAAGAATAGCTGCTCCTTTTGCAACAGCTAATGGGGATCATAATAAAATACCAAAAATATCCAGCAACTTCGCACAGCCATTGAAGAGGAGTGGGACTACATTGTACAGGCCACAATCAACAGCCGGATCAACTATATGCAAAGGAGATGTGTCGAACAGCATGAGGCAAATGGTGGCCACACCAGTTACTGACTGGTTTTCTGATGCACGCCCCTACCTTTTTTTTAAAGGTATCTGTGACCAATAGATGCATATCTGTATTCCCAGTCATATGAAATCCATAGATTAGGGCCAAATTTATTGATTTCAATTACCTAGCTAGCTTCTTAGTTTGGATTCCGCGAAGCAGTTGGCATCAGTTGTTGGGACTGCTGGTCTCTTTCCAGTGATCCTGCCAACGAAGGACGGTTCTGAGGAGCTATTTGGCGTCGCAGCTAGCCTAGATGGGTCCTATGGGTTCGTAGCTTCAACCATGCAGCAGATACACTCACCAATTGATTAATGGACCGCTGAATATACGTGTATGTTTTTTCTCTTGCTTTGTTTGCTCTTTTCAGCCTTATGTCTATCTCTGATAAGCTACCCAGAAAAGGGCTGAAAATAGCCCTTATTCAAGTGCAGTCTTAGAAATAAGGTTTGTGAAATCAATAACTTGCTAACATCAGATAACATTCATATGTTAGCCAGTTCTGAGACTCACTTAGATAATTATTTTGATGATATATTAATAGCAAAGCAAGGATATAATATCTATAGAAGAGACATAAATGCTTCTGGGGAAGGTGTTGCCATATTTCGAGAATATCTTATGTCAAGTCTTATTGGTGTTGTGGTTGCAGTTTCACTCGGCTCATCTAAAGCCTTTTCTATTGGGGTGTTGCTGTAGGCCACCAAGTGCTAACAGTCAGTATTTAAATAATATGTTTGATGTGCTTGATAGTGTATGTGATGCAAACAGAGAGGTCTACTTTCTTGGGGACCTGAATATTGACTGGTTCTCTTCAAGCTGTCCACTCAAGAGGAAGCTTCTTACAGTACCCAGTGCCTGTAATCTGGTTCGAGGCTATTAATCAACCTATCAGGGTGTTTACAAACACTAAAGGAACAAGATCATCCACATGTATCAATCACATTTTTACTAATACTGTAGAACTTTGATCTAAAGCTATATCCTTACCCATTGGATGCAGTGATCACAAAATATTTTGCTGTGACTCTTATGTGGATGATGTGAAAAATATTTGTTGGTCTGATGTGATTAATGAGGAGCATCCAGACACTGCATTTGATGAATTTATGAAATTGCTTCTTCCAATTATTGATAGACATGCACCTGTTAAGAAACTGACTGTTAGAACTGTTGATGAGGATTGATGAGGAATTGAAAAACTGTACAGTTGAAAGAGATGGGACAAAAGGAGTGGCTAATAAGTCTGGCTGCACATCTAACGGGCTTACTTACTGCAAATTGAGAAATGATGTGACTAAACTCAACAAAAAAAGAAAAATAACCTGTATTATGAAGCCAAGATCAATGATATAAAGAATGATGGAAAAAAAACTTTAACTGAAATTATGGGCAGAAAGACAAATTCAACTTCATATTTCATTGAATCAGATAGCTTATTCATTGCAAAACCATTTGATGTGGCCAATTATTTGTATTTGTTTATTGATGTTCTGTATTATGTCATTCTGTATTATGTTTCATGTTTTATGTTTTGTGTGGACCCCAGGAAGAGTAACTGCTGCTTTTGCAACAGCTAATGGGGATCCTTATAAAATACCAAATCCCAAATTGACTGATTTCCTTATATGAACTGTAACTCAGTAAAATCTATGCAATTGTTTCATTTTGCGTTTATATATTTGTTCAGTATATAGAGTGCATTCGGAAAGTATTCAGACCCCTTGACTTTTTACAAATTTTGTTACGTTACAGCCTTTTTCAAATGTAATAGGCATTCAATTGGTTTTTCCTCTCATCACATCTACAGACACTATTCCATAATGACAGAGCAAAATGACAGAGCAAAAACATATCCTCCATTCATTTTAGCAAATGTATAAAAAAAGTAAATATGACATTTACATAAGTATTCAGACACTTTACTCAGTACTTTGTTGAAGTACCTTTGGTAGCAATTACAGCCTTGAGTCTTCTTGGGTATCATGCTACAAGCTTGGCACACCTGTATTTGGGGAGTTTCTTCCATTCTTCTCTGCAGATCTTCTCATGCTCTGTCAGGTTGGATTGGGAGTGTCGCTGCACTGCTATTTCCAGAGATGTTCGATTGAGTTCAAGTCCTGGCTCTGGCTGGGCCACTGAAGGACATTCAGAGACTTATCCCAATTCACTCAACCCACATACAGCAAATGTAACCCAACACGGATTTGCTTTGACTGCTATACAAACTCTGTGTATTGCTGTACAATGTGGGCGATGCTGAAATCTTTGGCAAGCTAACTGTGTGTAGAGCCCTAAGAAGTGTTTGCCTCGCATTGAAGGGATGTATCTATGTCTTTGTTGCAATCCCTGTCCATCAAGCCGTACATTTAATGAAGGCGAACTTTTACAGAATTTCAGGTAGAGTGGGTTGCGGTCAGTTGACTGCCAGTGATGCTTTGCAAATCTCAAATTAATAAACCTTACCCACATGATACAAATTATAAATAGCATAATTCATGTCACAGATTTTCCAAACGTCATTGGTGCTATTGAGGGGACACATATCCTCCATTCAAAAACCCTCTTTACCAAATGAAGGAGTCTACATGAATATAACATATTTTAACAGCATACACAAACAAATAGATATTGAATACTGTAGCCGACACCAAAACGAATAGTTTTCAGAAACAGTCATTCAATTCAATGATTTTCCTTACTTATTTTGTCATATACTTGCTGCATTATGTACCGTAGTTAGATGAAATAAAGCCCCTCTTGCCGATCGCATGGGCTGTCTCAGGGAACAAGAAGGGCTGGTTTCTGGGTCGAGGCAGGCCCCTCTAGCCCCTCTCTGGTTCTGGTTGGCAGTGGTAATGATAAATATTGGCCTGCTGGTGCAGCTGCAGCTGCATAGGACGTATGACCCTCACAAAACATACAGAAATACCCCCCCACACACACAGACACAAATGTGCATGCGGTATCTGTGTCTTTTTCTCTGATCTCTATCAGTCTTTCTCTCTCACCCTAACTTACACACACACCACAAACACATACACACACTGAGAGAGAGAGAGAGAGAGAGCCTGGTCAGGCAGATCTAATGCGATTCTACAGAATACAGTAATCAGTGTCAGGGTTGTGGAGCGTGATGAAATCCTCACCACTGAAACCTCAATCGCGGGATGGGATCTGATGGTGCAGTGAAGGAGAGGGCACAAAAACTGTGTGTGTGTGTGAGAGAGCTTCTGTGTGTATGTGCTTGTGTGTGTATGAGAGAGAGCTTCTGTGTGTAAGTGCTTGTGTTTGTTTGAGAGAGTAAGAGAGAGACAGGAAAATATTTTCAGTATATGTCGTCACACTTCAGTTGACCTAGTTGTGTGATCATGCATGTTCTTTGTGTGTATATAAGTGTGTATAGATGAACACACGTCTCCTCCTTACCTTTTATACTCCATTATAGTGAGGCAGATTGCTGGAAACCAGACAGCACATCCATTCTCTTTCGGTGCATATAAAAAACAAGACTATTGGATAACAATAAATATGTGTTCTTTACTGTCTCTGTCCTCTCTTCCGGGTCAATAACACCATTTAACATCCCTGACCAGGATCCATTATGGCTGCTGAGTCGATATTACGACCAGGAGATGTAAAACATATTGTCTGCTCCTGGGTAATTTAAGAGGAGCATCAGAGACCATCCTGTGGCCACAACTCAGTAGAGGGAGGCTGTGTGTGTATGTGTTTCTATGTGTGGGTGTAAGTATGTATGTATGTATGTGTGTGTTCATGTGTGCATAAACAATCTCTGTGTGTATATGTATGTCTCTGTGTGCACGCCTAGAGAGAGACCTTCGAGAATACCTCAGGCCACTTGATTTTCAAGCTGCAGATGTAACCAGATCTTCCAGGGCCCCATGTGGTTCCCATCATGTTTATCCCTGGCCTCGCCCCTGTCTCGTTTATTAACTGGCCCTGTATGGATCCAGCTCCACCGAGCTGCATGGAGCATACAGTCTCAATCGGGCCTTTCCTGTAAAAAAACTCAAACCACACTCCACATGAGTTGCACTAATGTGGGTTTTACTCCCTCTTGTTTCTTTCTTTTCACTGGTGTTGTGTGGTGTGTTTGTGTACGTCTGTTTGGGGGTGTGTGTGATCACAAATTTGGGTTGGTGGGCCAAGCCTAAAAAAAATGCTCTTGTCTCAACATTAGCAATGATTCCTATTTGTTCATATTTAAGTGCCGTTTGCGTTAAATTTGGGTTTTAAAACATGTTCCATGGTCAAATAAACACAAATCACTGTATATGGAATACAGCTTGGCTTAGAGCAAGAATTATTCCTGGTGCCGCAATAAAATAATTGTAAGGAACACTCAGTAGGGTCTGTAGAATGTATGTATGGTTTCATTTCATGAGGAATTGAATAACACAGAGTGCTGTTGGCCTTTTACTCCACCTATTCCATTGGCGGCTGTATCACCTCACATGCGCGCTTACTGTACAACAGACAACCTGCTAACCAAACAACAGGGCATGCTCACTGAATTAAAGGGCAACTACACTCAAAAATGTAAATTTCTTTGAATTTTCCCATACCTCAAAAGTCCTGCCGTGATGTGGTTTCAGCATTGTTGGGAGCACAGAAAATAGAATGTTGTTGTTTTTCCATTAAAAAAGTGTGAAACAAACAGAAGTAGGTAAAAATGCTAACGGATTTTAAAAGGCCCTACCAACGTTTTTTTGCTGTGTCATCCTGTAGCACAGCATTTTGAGGGAAGTTGAGGTCACGTCCAATATTGACTATGCAACCAAGAGGGAAAGAGGTTGGGCCTTCCTATAAACGTTTTAGTGAAATATAATATATAGAATTTAGCAAATGCTTTTATCCAAAGCAACTTACAATCATGAATGAATTGATTTTTACACATTTGTGGTCCCTGGAATCGAACCCAATATCCTGGCATTGCAATGCTCGACCAAGATGCATAACAGGGTTATAAGCCTCAATTTAATATGATTTATAAGGCCTTTATTAAGCGGTGCTTATGCCACCATTTTATTAAGCACAGGTTTATGTCACATTTGACATGGGGGATTAGGTCAGATTTGGCATTGGTGATAATGTCACACAGTTATGCCACATGTATGAACTCTTTATCAAATCAAATCAAATGTTATTGTTCACATACACATAATAGCAGATGTTATCGCGGGTGTAGCTTGTGTTCATAGCTGCGACAGTGCAGTAGTATGTAAGAATTCACAACAATACACACACATCAAAGCAAAATAATGGAATTAAGAAATATATAAACATTATTTTTTTATTTATTTTACCTTTATTTAACCAGGCAAGTCAGTTAAGAACAAATTCTTATTTTCAATGACGGCCTGGGAACAGTGGGTTAACTGCCTGTTCAGGGGCAGAACGACAGATTTGTACCTTGTCAGCTCGGGGGTTTGAACTCGCAACCTTCCGGTTACTAGTCCAACGCTCTAACCACTAGGCTACCCTGCCGCCCCATTAGAGCGAGCAATGTAGGAGTGGCATTGACTAGAATACAATAAAATACAGTATATACATATGAAATGAGTAAAACAGTAAATAAACATTATTAAAGTGACCAGTGATTCCATGTCTACAGTATGTACATGGAGCAGCAGCCTCTAACGAGCAGGGTTGAGTCACTGGGTGATAGCCAGCTAGTGACAGTGACTAAATTCAGGGCAGATTACTAGTTATGGGTATGGGTATTTAACAGTTTGGTTTTTCAGTTTATCCTTCCCAGCATTTTTATGAATTTTTTATTTTACCTTTATTTAACTAGGCAAGTCAGTTAAGAACAAATTCTTATTTTCAATGACGTCCTAGGAACAGTGGGTTAACTGCCTGTTCAGGGGCAGAACAACAGATTTGTACCTTGTCAGATCGAGGATTTGAACTTGCAGCCTTCCGGTGACTAGTCCAACGCTCTAACCAACGCTCTAAACAGGCCGTGGTTCCGGTGGTTGATATCCTTGGAGATCTTTTTAGCCTTCCTGTGACATCGGGAGCTGTAGGTGTCCTGGAGGGCAGGCAGTGTGCCCCCGGTGATGCGTTGGGCAGACCGCACCACCCTCTGGAGAGCCCTGTGGTTGTGGGTGGTGCAGTTGTTGTACCAGGCAGTGATACAGCTGACAGGATGCTCTCAATGGTGCATCTATAAACGCTTGTGAGGGTCTTAGGGGCCAAGGCAAATTTCTTCAGCCTCCTGAGGTTGAAGAGGTGCTGTTGCGGCGCAGTCATGGGTGAACAGGGAGTACAGGAGGGGACTGAGCACGCACCCTTGTGGGGCCCCTGTGTTGAGGATCAGCGTGGGGAGGTGTTGTTTCCTACCTTCATCACCTGGTGGCGGCCAGCTTGACAATGCCCCCGTGCACAAAGCTAGGTCCATACAGAAATAGTTTGTCGAAATCGGTGTGGAAGAACTTGACTGGCCTGCACAGAGCCCTGACCTTAACCCCATTGAACACCTTTGGGATTAAATAGAACACAGACTGCGAGCCAGGCCTAATCGCCAAAACATCAGTGCCCAACCTCACAACTTCTCTTGTGGTTGAATGAAAGCAAGTCCCCACAACAATGTTCCAACATCTAGTGGAAACCTTTCACAGAAGAGTAGAGGCTGTGCTAGCGGCAAAGGAACTATCAACTTCATATTAATGCCCATGCTCATTTAGGAATGAGATGTTCGATGAGCAAGTGTCAACCTACTGTTGGTCATTCGCTCCTTTTCAGCCATTATTATGAGCCATCCTCCCCTCAGCAACCCCTGTGGAGACAACCCGTCTGTCTAGAGACAAGATAGTTAGTGATAGTGATGCACAAGCTAGGTCTGTTTGAAACATCACCATCTGCTGGCAGGATTTACCTGTCAGATTCAGAGGGTCGAAAATCTCATTTGAAAAAAATATTGTAAACCTAATTAGGTTGTTGCCCAAAGTTTAGAAGAGACAAAACTAAAACGTAACATAATTTCTGATGGTTTTGATTTTAGTTAGTTTTGCAGTCAAATAAACATTTTTTGTATAGGTTTTTGTTTTTCAAACAGGTTTCTTAATTGTTTTATTTCCATTTACTAAATTGTTTTTCATGATTGGTTTTAGTTTACTATAATAACCTTGGTAGAAACAAGTTCTTCCTATACTCTATATTGCTGCAGGCTGCTCCACCTGGGACGCTGCATGGTGGAACTCCATTCCGCAAAGTGAACTGAGGAAAGGCCACCGGTACCACAGAGACGTGTCATTATACAGAGTGTTAATTAAGGTGAAAACTCTGGGCGACTCGCGAGGAAGTGTGTGTGTTTGAACAATTCCTCATGGTTTTTTCACAGTACTTTTCTCCTCATTCAATTAAACTTTGTTGGTTGACCTTTTGTTTTGTGAAAAACATTGCTCCTTATTATCCCCCTCATAGCTCCCCATCCATTCCAACCATCAGGCTAACAATTATTGGAAACGGAGCCTAAGTGTTACCAAAGTCTTCTCTTGAACACATAGAGGGGGAGAGAAACAGAAACGAACCAATGCTTAGGCTCTTCTGTCAAAAGAGGGTGTGAAGTTGGCCATTTAATAAAACAATACGTTTTCTTTCAAAGCACTAGCTCCCCTACCTGATTTTATGGCCATACACAACATTGTTTTTTATGATATTCTTAACTAAATGATAGTTGCGTAGAAGGTTATTCACTCACTCATCTACAAGCTCTCACAGTCCCACGTCAGAAATAGACATTCATCCATGTTTCTCAAACATAAAATGTTGAAGTTGTTCTAAATGTCAAATTTCAAAGTGTTTAAGGTTAAATTCGGCATTAACTCCTAATTCTTAAAGTTAGGCATTATCTTTGAATGCTTAGGGTAAGGGTTCATGTTTGGGATAGGCTTAAAACAAAAATATTGAAAACAACTTTCTATTGCTGGATTCTGACATGCAACCTTTGGAATCAGATTCTTACGCCCAGCTGACATTTTCCCGCACTTTCCTGTTTTTTAAAATATTGCGATATACCTAGCTGGGCCTATCTACTTTTCACTGAGTCGCAACTCAACAATCATCTATTTATCATTTGAAGAGAACACTGCCCAAATTGCCCACGCTGTCTTCCGACTGTAGGCAATGCAATTTTAACAATCCACAACTTATTTTTTTTAAGGCCAGGGGAAGCTAATGATCCTCTGTGGCCAAAACATGCCTTAGAAGTATATTTTGAATGAATTGATTTATTTCTGTATAGACAGGAGTAGACTACTTAGCCTATATAAGTTTGACAGTTTAATTACATTTACTTAGGGAAAGATCAGCTTCTCCTAGACTTATTTCCACACGAATAGGTTGGAACAATTTTTTACCTGATGATAATGCCCTTTTAGTGTAAGAGTTGTTTTAAAAGACTGCCTAAAATGTAAGCCTTTTTTGGTGGGATGGAATTTTTGCCTTCCATTGTGACATCACCATGCCGTAAATTAGTTAACCAGTTAGAGCTCTAGGGGCGCTATTTCATTTTTGGATAAAAAACGTTCCCGTTTTAAGCGCGATATTTTGTCACGAAAAGATGCTCGACTATGCATATTCTTGACAGTTTTGGAAAGAAAACACTCTGAAGTTTCAGAATCTGCAAAGATTTTGTCTGTAAGTGCCAGAACTCATTCTACAGGCGAAACCAAGATGATGCATCACCCAGGAATTAGCAGAATTTCTGAAGCTCTGTTTTCCATTCTCTCCTTATATGGCTGTGATTGCGCAACGAATGAGCCTACACTTTCTGTCGTTCGCCCAAGGTCTTAGCAGCATTGTGACGTATTTGTAGGCATATCATTGGAAGATTGGCCATAAGAGACTACATTTTCCAGAGGTCCGCCCGGTGTCCTTTGTCTAAATTTGTGCGTAATCTTCAGGTGCGGGCATTTTCTCCTGGGATTCAGGAGAGAAAGCACACTTCCACGAACGATATATCATCGAAGAGATATGTGAAAAACACCTTGAGGATTGATTCTAAACAACGTTTGCCATGTTTTCAGTCGATATTATGGAGTTAATTTGGAAAAAAGTTTGCGTTTTGAGGACTGAATTTATGGATTTTTTTTGGTAGCCAAATGTGATGTATAAAACGGAGCTATTTCTAATACACAAGGAATCTTTTTGGAAAAACTGAGCATCTGCTATCTAACTGAGAGTATCCTCATTGAAAACATCAGAAGTTCTTCAAAGGTAAATGATTTTATTTGAAGGCTTTTATGTTTTTGTTAATGTTGCGTGCTGGATGCTAACGCTAATGCTAACGCTAAATGCTAACGCGAAATGCTAACTCTAGCTAGCTACTTTTACACAAATTATTGTTTTCCTATGGTTGAGAAGCATATTTTGAAAATCTGAGATGACAGTGTTGTTTACAAAAGGCTAAGCTTGAGAGATGGCATATTTATTTCATTTCATTTGCGATTTTCATAAATAGTTAACGTTGTGTTATGCTAATGAGCTTGCTGATAGATTTACACAATCCTGGATACAGGGGTTTTTTCATAGCTAAACGTGACGCAGAAAACGGAGCGATTTGTCCTAAACAAATAATCTTTCAGGAAAAACTGAACATTTGCTATCTGAGAGTCTCCTCATTGAAAACCTCTGAAGTTCTTCAAAGGTAAATTATTTTTTTGAATGCTTTTCTGTTTTTTTGTGTAAATGTTGCCAGCTGAATGCTAATGCTAAATGCTACGTTAGCCATCAATACTGTTACACAAATGCTTGTTTTGCAATGGTTGAGAAGCATATTTTGAAAATCTGAGATGACAGTGTTGTTAACAAAAGGCTAAGCTTGAGAGCTAGCATATTTATTTCATTTCATTTGCGATTTTCATGAATAGTTAACGTTGCGTTATGGTAATGAGCTTGAGTCTGTATTCACGAACCCGGATCCGGGATGGGGAGATCAGAAAGGTTAATAGACTAATAGGAAAGAGAGCTCCAAACCTCTCTGCCAATAACAGCAAATTTTCGGTTTCCCCCTCCAGACTCAGACCACTCCCAGACAGTCTAAACAAACTGCTTGCTTGAGAAATTGCATTTTTGCTAAGAAGATATATATTTTTCTGCTTGAATGCTAATTTCCTGCAATTCTACACATTTTATAAGAACTAATGACATATCAATATGAGGGTGGGCCCCGGGAGGTCAGGGCCCCTGGGCATGTCCGGTCGGTATTCGGCCATGATTACTACAATTTTAGATAGGTGGCAAGATTAACTACCTACGTATCAAAAAATTGATAAGGGACATTAGCGTTGAATAGCGGGAATCAGGTTGCCGAGATTTACTGCCCAAACCCCCTCCCTTTTCCGAGTATCAATAAATGTAAGATAAATTACAACAAATTATTTATATGGACAGCATTACGTGAAATAGAACTGTTAAATTACAGTACCAGTCAAATTTGGACACACCTACTTATTCAAGTTTTTTTTATGTTTACTCTTTTCTACCTTGTAGAATAATAGTGAAGACCATAGGAACCATAGGAACCATAGGAAAACAATCATTTGTGTAAAAGTAGCTAGCTAGCGTTAGCATTTAGCGTTAGCATTTAGCGTTAGCATTAGCGTTAGCATCCAGCACGCAACATTTCAACAAAAACATAAAAGCCTTCAAATAAAATAATTTACCTTTGAAGAACTTCAGATGTTTTCAATGAGGAGACTCTCAGTTAGATAGCAGATGCTCAGTTTTTCCAAAAAGATTCTTTGTGTATTAGAAATAGCTGCGTTTTGTACATCACATTTGGCTACCAAAAAAAAACGAAAATTCAGTCCTCAAAACGCGAACTTTTTTCCAAATTAACTCCATAATATCGACTGAAAACATGGCAAACGTTGTTTAGAATCAATCCTCAAGGTGTTTTTCACATATCTCTTCGATGATATATCGTTCGTGGAAGTGTGCTTTCTCTCCTGAATCCCAGGAGAAAATGCCCGCACCTGAAGATTACGCACAAATTTAGACAAAGGACACCGGGCGGACCCCTGGAAAATGTAGTCTCTTATGGCCAATCTTCCAATGATATGCCTACAAATACGTCACAATGCTGCCGACATCTTGGGGAAACGGCAGAAGGTCTAAGCTTATTCCTGTCGCATTCACAGCCATATAAGGAGACATTAGAAAACAGAGCTTCAGAAATTCTGCTCATTTCCTGTTTTACGTATCATCTTGGTTTCGCCTGTAGAATGAGTTCTGGGGCACTTACAGACAAAATCTTTGCAGATTCTGAAACTTCAGAGTGTTTTATAATAAGAGTGTTTTATAATATGCATAGTCGAGCATCTTTTCGTGACAAAATATCGCGCTTAAAACGGGAACGTTTTTTATCCAAAAATGAAATAGCGCCCCTAGAGATGCAACTGGTTAAGCAATCAATCATGAAGTGGGGGCGAATAAGAGGGGATTGAGCCAGGTGTCTGACAGAGTGCCAAATGCTAGTACTGTGTGGTCACGAGAGAGTTAGCTCTCGTTCCATTGCTTTTCTACAGACATTCAGAATTCTCCAGTTGGAACATTATTGAAGATTTATGTTAAAAACATCCGAAAGATTGATTCTATACTTAGTTTGACAAGTTTATAGGGCTGTAACGGAACATTTTGAACTTTTCGTCCGGCGTTCGGCTGGGCCTGAAAGCGAGTTTGGATTTGTTTACCAAACGCCCAAACAAAAGAAGCTTTTTGGACATAAATGATTAATTTTATCGAACAAATCAAACATTTATTGTGGAACTGGGATTCCTGGGAGTGCATTCAAATGAAGATCATCAAAGGTAAGGAAATATTTATGATGTTATTTCTGACTTCTGTTGACAATATGCACAATATGGCAGATATCTTTTTGACATGTTTGGGTTCTGAGCGCCGTACTCAGATCATTGCATTTTTTGCTTTTTCCGTAAAGCTTTGTTGAAATCTGACACAGCGGTTACATTAACTTGTGTTGCAATCCCGATATCGGGATAAGTGTCATCAACAACCGCTGAATAGCATAGCGCTACATACAATAAATATTACTATAAATATTTCTATTCATGAAATCACAACTGCAATATAGGAAAACACAGTTTAGCCTTTTGTTAATCCACTTTTTTCCATTTTTTTTTATAATCAATCCTCAGTTGTTTTTAAAATATATAATCGATAATATATCAACCGCAAATGTCTTTCACAGTAGGAGAGGGGAAAACAATGGCTGTTCAAATTCTGTTGCGCCAGCAAAACTCATGTGACCACTTGACGCGATGTTATCATTCTGGCTCATTTTTCAAAATTAAAGCCTGAAACTATGTCTGAAGACTGTTGACACCTTGAGGAAGCGATAGTAAAATAAATCTGGTTCATATCCATTTTAATCCAGCAAAGGGAGGCTATGGAACATGGAGTTTTCAAAATAGAAGCCACTTCCTGTTTTGATTTTCCTCAGGGTTTTGCCTGCAATATCAGGTCTGTTATACTATACTACAGACAATATTTTGACAGTTTTGTGAACTTTAGAGTGTTTTCTATCCAATACTAATAATAATATGCATATATTAGCAACTGAGACTGAGGAGCTGGCCGTTTACAATGGGCACCTTTTCATCCAAGCTACTCAATACTGCCCCTGCAGCCATTAAAAGTTAAGGAGAAGTGTATCTAAAGTTCAATGTATCACACTTGTATTTTCCTCAACATTTATGATGAGTATTTCTGTAAATTAACATTTTGTAACTAGGGGGCAGTATTTTCATTTTTGGATAAAAAACGTTCCCGTTTTAAACAAGATATTTTGTCACGAAAAGATTCTCGACTATGCATATAATTGACAGCTTTGGATATTAAACACTCTGACGTTTCCAAAACTGCAAAGATATTGTCTGTGAGTGCAACATAACTGATGTTACAGGTGAAACCCAGATAAAAATCCAATCAGGAAGTGCCGCATTTTTTGAAACCACCTCATGCCAATGAGCCCTTATATGGCTGTGAATGAGCTATGAATGAGCTTACGTTTTCTACATATTCCCCAAGGTATCTACAGCATTGTGACGTCTTTTTACGCATTTATGTTGAAGAATAGCCGTAAGGGACCACATTTAGCAAGTGGTCACATGATGGCTCCCGCAGAAAATATAGCGTAAAGTACACAAGTAGCCATTTTTCCAATCGCTTCTTATGTGAAACCAATTGTCCCGATGGATATATTATCGAATTGTTATGTGAAAAACACCTTGAGGCTTGATTCTAAACAACGTTTGCCATGTTTCTGTCGATATTATGGAGCTAATTTGGAAAAAAGTTTGGCGTTGTAGTGACCGCATTTTCCGGTCGATTTCTCAGCCAAACGTGACGAACAAACGGGAGCTATTTCGCCTACAAAAATAATATTTTTGGAAAAAAGGAACATTTGCTATCTAACTGGGAGTCTGCTGAGTGAAAACCTTCGAAGTTCTTCAAAGGTAAATGATTTAATTTGATTGCTTTTCTTATTTTTGTGAAAATGTTGCCTGCTGGTAGCAGAGCCTAGCATAGCATTATGCCATGATAAACTTTCACAAATGCTTGTCTAGCGTTGGCTGTAAAACATATTTCGAAAATCTGAGATGACAGTGTGATTAACAAAAGGATAAGCTGTGTCTCAATATATTTCATTTGTGATTTTCCTGAATAGGAAGATTTTGTAGGAAGATTTATGACCGCTGCATTATGCTAATTAATTTGAGGCTATGATTACGCTCCCGGATCCGGGTTTGATAGTCGCAAGAAGTTAATGTGGCTCTCTGCAAAATTACCGGATGTTTTTGGAAAACTGAACATAATGCACCAAACTTTTTTCAATGAGGAGACTCTCAGTTAGATAGCAAATGCTCAGTTTTTCCAAAAAGATTCTTTGTGTATTAGAAATAGCTCCGTTTTGTACATCACATTTGGTTACCAAAAAAAAACGAAAATTCTGTCCTCAAAACGTGAACTTTTGCACAAATTAACTCCATAATATTGACTGAAAACATGGCAAACGTTGTTTAGAATCAATCCTCAAGGTGTTTTTCACATATCTCTTCGATGATATATCGTTCGTGGAAGCATGGTTTCTCCTCTCTATCAAATGGAAAAATACTTGCACCTGGCTTTGCGCACCAATTTCGACGCAGGATACCAGGCGGACACTTGGAAAATGTAGTCTCTTATGGTCAATCTTCCAATGATATGCCTACAAATACGTCACAATGCTGCCGACATCTTGGGGAAACGGCAGAAGGTCTAAGCTTATTCCTGTCGCATTCACAGCCATATAAGGAGACATTAGAAAACAGAGCTTCAGAAATTCTGCTCATTTCCTGTTTGACGTTTCATCTTGGTTTCGCCTGTAGAATGAGTTCTGGGGCACTTACAGGCAATATCTTTGCAGATTCTGAAACTTCAGAGTGTTTTCTTTCCAAAACTGTCAATAATATGCATAGTCAAGCATATTTTCGTGACAAAATATTGCGCTTAAAACGGGAATGTTTTTTATCCAAAAATGAAATAAGGGGTGTGATGCTGCTGGGGGTGGTAGGGAGTTGGTGGCAGCTCACTTGTCCTCCAGGGCGGACGCAAGGTTTTTAAGGACTTGGTTGTGACGCCAAGTGTAGCGTCCTTGGGTGAGGCTTGTTTTACACCCTGTGAGAATGTGCCTGAGGTTGGCTGGCATGGAACAGAGGGCACAGTCCGGATCTTCACCATACCATTGGTGAAGATTAACTGGAGTTGGAAGGACGTCATATGTTGCTTTGATGGAGAAGCTCAACCGCCTCGCTTCCATGGCCCACAGATCCTTCCAGCTGATCTTCCTCTTCTCCACACTATCCCATCGAGTCCACTGTCCTTGTTTGGAAAGAGAGACTGCCTTGGCCCACCTTGCAGCCTCCTCCTGATGGCGTACTTCCTGCACTACCATCTTCCGCCGCTCTGGTGCAGTGGCCTTACTCCAAGCAGCACGGCTAGTTAGCCCAAGGCCTCCTCTCCCTTGCTGAACATGACCCACAATGTCAGCATGTCTGAGGGCTGCTGTTGCCTCCTGGACTGCTTTTCCTGGCCTCCATTTGCGCCCAGTTGCCAAAGTCGGCGCGTTGTTGCTCACCACTGGGTCTCGAGATTCATTCAGTGTCATCTGGAGCCTGGTTTTTGAACACTTGAATTCCTTTGTTAGACTGGTGAGGGGCAGCTTGAGGACACCATCTCCATAGAGGCCTATGGTGGTAAGGCATCGTGGAACTCCGAGCCACTTCTTTAAGTAGCCTGTGACTCCTCTTTCCATCTTCTCCACTGTTGAGATTGGAACCTCATACACTGCTAAGGGCCACAACACCCGGGGTAGGAGACCAAACTGCAGACACCAGGCCTTTAACTTTCCAGGTAGCTGGGTGTTGTCAATGAACTGTAGGCTACTACTGATGTCTTTGCGCAGCTGTTGCACCTGGTCTTTGTCCTTCAGGCTTGCATCATACCACCTTCCAAGGCTTTTTACCGGCTGCTCAAACACTGTTGGGATTTGGTCATCTCCGATGAAGAATTTCAGGTCAGAGTACTCCCTTCACAATCGAGATGCTGCGTGACTTGGATGGTTTAATCTTCATACGGGCCCAGCTGATGTTCTCCTCAAGTTTTCTGAGCAGTCTCCTGGTGCATGGGACAGTGGTGGTCAATGTTGTAATGTCGTCCATGTAGGCTCTGAGTGGAGGGAGTCGGAAACCAGAGTCGACTCGCTGTCCACCAGCAACCCATTTTGAGGATCTGATGATAACCTCCATTGCCATTATGAATGCCAATGGAGAAATGGTACATCCCGCCATTATACCTACATTCAGGCACTGCCATGAGGTGGTGAACTCTGAGGTGGTGAAGCAGAACTGCAGATCCTGGAAGTACGACTTCACCAGGGTTGTGATGGTGTCCGGTATGTGGAAAAATCTGAAGGCAGACCACAGGAGTTCATGGGGCACAGGGCCAAATGCATTGGCGAGGTCGAGAAAGACTACATGGAGGTCCCTTTTTTCCACCTTGGCCATTTGGATCTGGTGCCAGATCATGCTGGAATGTTCCAAGCAGCCAGAGAACCCTGATATTCCTGCCTTCTGTACAGATGTATCGACGTACGCATTCCTTTGCAGGTACTCGGCAATGACCCTAAAGAAGATTTTACCCTCGACATTCAGTAAGGAGATTGGGCGGAATTGGCTGATGTTCACCGCATCCTTCTCCTTAGGGATCAGGACCCCGCCTGCCCTACGCCACACTTTGGGTATTATCTTATTATCTTTTTCCAAGCTGTTCTCATAAGCCTCCAGAGGAACCTCAGGACGTCTGGTGCGTTCTTATACACTTTGTACGGGACTCCATTTGGCCCCGGGGCTGATGCTGTTCTTGCCCGTCGAACTGTGTTTTCCACCTCTTTCCATGTCGGAGGGCTGGTCTCAATATGATGTTCCGGGGGTTCAATGGGTGGGATATCTGATGGGATGGCCAGATGTTCATGTCGCTTTGAGTCAATGTTTGTTGTTCTCAGGTGCTCCTCTAGGTCTTTCTTTGTTGTTTTTAGAGCTCCACTTTTTTCCTTCGTGAAGAGACTTTTAAGGAACTTGAAGGGATCTTTATAGAATCGAGTTCTAGTTTGTTCTTTCTTCCTTCTGCATTTCCGTAGGTTCTCTGCTCTGCGGAGGGATGCCAACCGGGTTTTGATATCAGCCTGAAGTGCCTCTATGCCCTCCTTTTCCACTTCCGAGGCCTTCTTCCACTGTTTCTTAAGCTGTCGCCTTTCTTGAACGAGGCGCTTGATTTCTTGTTGCCTCCTGGAAACTGGTGGGGTTGGAACCTTTCTCCCGCCTTTTGCCTCTTCCACTCCAAATCTTTCTGTCCCGTACTCATAGATAATGTCCCCCATCCTCTCCAACTTCTTCTCCACTGTGCCTCGAAGTTTCTCGAGGGTCAAGGTAAGGTCAGTATTCACTGTTTCCCACAACTTCTTGTCACTGGCGCCAGGCCACTTCACATACGGCCTGTGCCCTGGTAGTCTCCTCTCGACTGCAGGTCTGGGAGGCTCGGTGAGTTCCACTCCTGTTGTTGGTTCCACCTCAGTTGTTACTTCGGTGCTTGAGTTTACGTCCTCCATGACAGTGGTACTGATGCACTGCAAACTATGGTTTGCGTCCAGTTGCTGTGCTTCATTCGACTGATTTGATCGCTTTCGCAGAAAGTAATCAATGCGAGGCCTCTGTCTCTCTTTACCCAAACACCCCTTCTTCCCCTGGTGGATCCTCAACCCATGGTGTGATGTAACTTTCCTCCAACCACAGACACATACCTGCATCTGTTTGTGGCCCGCTGTTGCAGCAGAACTTGTGACAGTTGCTGTGGTGTTCTCTTGTGCTGTGCTCTCATTACTCGTAGTCGTTTCCGGTCCAGTCGTTACCATGTTGTCAGCCGATTAGTGATTAATTCTATCTCTATTTCTGATTTTGTGACTGTGTTGGCTGTGTTTTTCTGTGACTTGCCTCTGACCTAACATAATTGTTTGAGGTGCTATGCCGTAAAACCTATTTGAAATCGCACACTGTGGTGGGATTAACAAGAAGTGTATCTTTAAAATGGTGTGAAATACTTGTATGTTTGAGGAATTGTAATTATGCGATTTCTGTTGTTTTGAATTTGACGCCCTGCACTTTCACTGGCTGTTGTCATATCGATCCCGTTAGCGGGATCTCAGCCCTAAGAAGTTTTAAGGACCGAAAAACTGACAGCTGTGCCATATAAATTGCCAAATAGTTGGGAAGAGATTTTCGATGTACCCATTCCATGGCACATGGTTTATGAATTGATACACAAAACAACGCCGGATTTAAAAAATATACAAAATTACAAAATACAAAATTCTTGCAACTAACAGAATGTTATATATATGGGGGATACAATCTGCTGATTCTGCTGTGAGGAGGCAGAGTCATTAGATCATTTATTCTGGTATTGTCCATATGTAGCTCGTTTTTGGTCACAGGTCCAGGAATGGCTGAAGAATTGCAACATTTGCCTAGAACTAACGCTACAGATAGCAATGCTGGGTCATTTGAAAAGCCATAGTCAATCAATCAATAATATAATAATTATTTTTGCAAAAAGCTTTATTTTAATTTACAATCTGTAGAAGCTATGAGTATAGAAATGTTAAATTATTTTGCATCACAGCACAGGTAAAAAATATATGGTAAATATAAATTCGAAATGGATGAGAGGGGTTGAATGGAGCTGAAGGGTGGGACTCATAACAAGAAAAACAATGTAAAACATACGGGGTCTGTAAAATGTATATAGGTTCAGAACTTAAATAGCACAGTTACGAATAGAAATCAAACTGGATGGAAATAGAAATAGAGGAAGGACTAAGAACAAACAAGAGAGAACTATTGTAAAGTAGACTGTGTCTGTAAAATGTGTTTAAGATGTATAAATTGAAGGTAAAAGCCGAAGTGTTTATTAGTTTACTCCAATTGGGGGATCGGTGGAAGGGTTTGCTGGGGATAATAATAAAGGTATATTCTTTAAAAAAGTATGTATGTCTATATAGGTATGTGTATACAGTATGTATTCATGCGTGTATGTATATGGATATATATATTTATTTAAAAAAATATATGGGGGACTGGAAATGATGCAGACAATTACATTGATGGAAGCAACATTCTTTCCGCAATATTAAGCTGATCCAACCCTAAAAAATATAAAAAAATACTGAGACTATAGACACTGAGAGACTATAGAAATGTGAGACTATATACTGTATACTGTAGAGAGTATGGATACTGTAGACTATTGACTACATAGACTACTGAGACTATAGACATTGAGATACTATAGAGATGTGAGACTATAGATACTGTAAAGTGTATAGATACTGAGACTATGGCAACAATGCAGACTTTAGAGGAACCGCAAATGATCCATATGTATAAATAGGAGGTAATGACGAGTGATGAGGATATTACCGAATATAATTGGGATTAGTACTAAGTGAACGTGGATGTGAAAGTTGTGTGATTGTGAGATACGAAATATTAAGCTGATTTACTGAAATGTGGGTGTTAAGCTCATTGGAGTTTGGATAATTAAATTATTGATTGAAATTTGGACGTTATAAGAGATTGAAATGTGGATAATAAGAGGATTGAAATTGAGCTATTAAGTATTGAGTGAATGAGAGCTGTCAAGGAGGTGTGAGAGATGAATGAATGCCCCAACCAGTTCTGTGAGCAGAGTTTATTGATCTGTGACGTTATCTAGGGGTCTGTCCAACACCGCCGTTGGATCTACAGGTGGAGTTTGATATTTAACATTATTGTGTATGGAGATGGGTTACTAGATTTAAAGTAACATTATATTGAGCATACCCTTAACCTGTTTACATTATGTGGAACACCAGCACCAACCTTTAGAAGGTCATAGCAGAACTGTTAAATATCTGTGTTTTATATTTTGACTAGGTGGATGTTCCAGGGACAGTTAGTGAAAACATAGTCAATGCAGCCCGATTGTGGTAAAAAATATGGAAACAATGGTTAAAATCAAGATTTTTATTCACCTCTGAATCTGCATATCCCTTGTGTGTGTGCATTTTTTATGCTCACTCCCATTAACCTCTCTTGGGTAGAGGGCAGTATTTTCACGTCCGGATGAAAAGCGGGCCCAAAGTAAACTGCCTGTTACTCAGAAGCTAAGATATGCATGATATTAGTAGACTTGGATAGAAAACACTCTAAAGTTTCCAAAACTGTTAAAATGATGTCTGTGAGTATAATAGTACTGATATGGCAGGCAAAACCCAGAGGACAAACCATCACAAAAAATATCATTTTCAGCTTGCCACTGTTTTCAATTGCTGTCACTTTTATTATAAGGTGAAATCCTCCCAGATTGCAGTTCCTAGGGCTTCCACTAGATGTCAACAGTCTTTAGAAAGAGCTTCATGCTGGTTCTTGGAAAAATGAGCCTGAAATTTGAGTTTTTCTAGGTGGCTCCCATTTTGGCTGTAGTGTTTCCAAGAGTGTGGAAGAGAACGCGTTCTTTGGGATTTTTCTCCGGTAAAGATAATAACGATTCTCCGTCTTAAATGTTATTGTTTACTGTACCTAAGGTTTGATTATAAACGTTGTTTGACTTGTTTGGAAAAGGTTATTAGTAAAGTTTGGGATTCATTTTGTATGCATTTTGATGGAGGGAAACTGGGTGAATTATTGACTGAAGCGAGCCAGCTAAACTGAGTTTTTATGGATATAAAGAAGGACCTTATATCAAACAAAAGGACCATTTGTGATGTATCTGGTACCTTTTAGAGTGCCAACAGAAGAAGATCATCAAAGGTAAGGCATTTATTATATCGCTATTTCTGACTTTCGTGGCTCACCTGCCTGGTTGAAATATGTTTTTCATGCATTCGTGTGCGGGGCGTTGCACTCAGATAATCGCATAGTGTGCTTTTGCCGTAAAGCCTTTTTGAAATCTGACACAGCGGCTGGATTAACAAGAAGTTAAGCTTTATTTTGATGTATTACACTTGTGATCTTCTGAAAGTTAAATATGGATAATTTTGTAGATTGAATTTCGCGCTCTGCAATTTCACCAGATGTTGGCCTGGTGGGACACTACCGTCCCACCTGCCCATAAGAAGTTAATAAGGCCAACCTTTATTATGATCATAGTATTATCATACTAAGTGAATTGTACAACCCAGAATGAAGGGTTTGAAATGATGAAGTGTCTGTTTTTTTCTGTGTTGATTTCCCTTACTTTAACCTCTCTAGGGTATGTGGGACCCTAGAGAGGTTAATATAAATGCTCATTATAAAAAATAACATATTTTACATAGGTTTGAAGATTGACTTCTTGTTAATCGAACCATGGTGTCAGATTTATAAAATCACACCTATCAGTATCTGCAATTTGGCAGTACACCCAGACCTTGTTTTGTGAACGAACGACCGTGTTTTGAGAACAAATGAAAGATATCTCAGTTTCAAGATCTCAGCAGAGAAATGAGTAGCCTTGTGAGGTGTTGGTCTGTCATGAAACAGTATTGGTCGGTCACATGAATGAAACAAAAAGGTAATGATTAATTAATTTTACAAGAATTATGATCTCAAGGTTCATAGCCCAATTCAATTATACTACTCAGTCTGCAACCCAGGATTTGTAAGACACTGGTTGAATGAAACAGACGGAGGCCCAGCTAAAATAGTAAAAAAGGTTTATTCACAAGAGCGCTGGTCTGTTGTACAAAACCATTCATTTTATACTGGCTTCTTACGCACACACTTTCACACATAAACATTAGGTATCCTACGCACACACTGTCCTACTACCCAGCCGACAAAGATTAGGGGAGGCCGTGAGAATCACTCCCGTTCTCCCTCAAGATAGGGAGACCGTGGGAAGTACTTCCCGTTCTTTCCCCAATCTCTCAGAGGCCCTAGCCAGGTCAGCACCGAATTCTGCTAAGACAGTCTGTGTTTAAAATACTATAAAGACATATCGTACAGTTATATTGTTTTACCATAATTCTGACTAAAACTACACACATTATCACTGAAACTACACACATCATTAATAATAATTGTATGATTCTAATCAATTTCATACAATTATATATGATTTCAGGGTGGAATATTCTAATCATTCATTTGAACATATAAATTCCATTCACAATTAATAATGCTAAATTATGCAAATATAGCTAATGCCATGATTACTGTATATATGTGATAACCTTTGAATGCTGCAATGCGCAATGTTGGAAAAGTACAGGGTAATGGAGATGTACTGCTTTAGTTCTGAGGCTGAGAGCCGCCTGCACCTGTGGATAGTCACGCAGCCACGATGTTCCCGAAAGTACCAAAGCACCTGAGACTACAGAGGTGTGGTTGATGGCTTATAGCAGCGTGAGAAACCACAGTCAAGACATGTTTTTCTCTTATTAGATATGTATCTAATCCAAAGCAACAATGTTAAGGTATGTTTGACGGTAGGTCGTCCACAACAACTAGTATAAAGAGCGTTGTCTCCTGTTTCGCCACACAGATCTTTACTATAGACCACTGAGGTATTCTGTATGTGAATCTCTGCAATGGCAATGGCTAAAGAGTTTTATACCAAGGCTCCTGTGTCTGTGTCATCTATCTTGAAGACTGATTTTTGAAGGAAACTTACATCACCCCATGCAAAGGACCACCCAACAATATGCTTTAGAATGACACTTCTGGTCTTGGCGGGAAATATCAAATCAAATGTTATTTGTCACATACACATGGTTAGCAGATGTTAATTTGAGTGTAGTGAAATGCTTGTGCTTTCGGTTCTGACAATGCCGTAATGTCTAACAAGTAATCTAAAAATTCACAACAACTACCTTATACACACAAATGTAAAGGGATGAATACAAATATGTACATATAAATATGTGGAAGAGCGATGGCCATGTGGCATAGGCAAGATGCAGTAGATGGTATAGAATACAGTATATACATTTGAGATGAGAAATGTAGGATATGTAAACATTGTTAAAGTGGCGTTATTTAAGTGACTAGCGATTTATTAAAGTGCCCAGAGATTTGAGTCTGTATGTTGGTAGCATCCTCTTTGTGTTAGTGTTGGCTATTTAACAGTCTGATGGCCTTGAGATAGAAGCTGTTTTTCATTCCCTCGGTCACCAGCTTTGATGCACCTGTACTGACCTCGCAGGGTGAACAGGCAGTTGCTCGGGTGGTTGTTGTCCTTGATGATCTTTTTGGCTTTCCTGTGACATCGGGTGCTGTAGGTATCCTGGAGGGCAGGTAGTTTGGCCCCGGTGATGCGTTGTGCAGACCGCACTACCCTCTGAAGAGCCTTGAGGGCGGTGCAGTTGCCGTACCAGGCGGTGATACAGCCTGACAGGATGCTCTTGATTATGCATCTGTAAAGGTTTGTGAGTGTTTTAGGTGACAAGCCAAATTTCTTCAGCCTCCTGGGGTTGAAGAGGAGTTGTTGCGCCTTCTTCACCCCGCTGTCTGTGTGGGTGGACCATTTCAGTTTGTCTGTGACGTGTACGCCGAGGTACTTAAAACTTTCTACCTACTCCACTACAGTCCCGTTGATGTGGATGGGGCGGTGCTCCCTCTGCTGTTTCCTGAAGTCCAAGATCATCTCCTTTGTTTTGTTGATGTTGAGCGAGAGGTTATTTTCCTGACAACACACTCTGAGGGCCCTCACCTCCTCCCTGTAGGCCGTCTCGTCGTTGTTGGTAATCAAGCCTACCACTGTAGTGTCGTCTGCAAACTTGATGACTGAGTTAAAAGCGTGCATGGGTGAACAGGCAGTACAAGAGAGGGCTGAGGACGCACCATTGTGGGGCCCCACAATCTAACCTAACAATTCCACAACAACTACATTATACACACAAGTGTAAAGGGATGAAGAATATGTACATAGAAGTATATGAATGAGTGATGGTACAGAACGGCATAGGCAAGATGCAGTAGATGGTATAGAGTACAGTATATACATATGAGATGAGTAATGTAGGGTATGTAAACATTATATTAAGTGGCATTGTTTGAAGTGGCTAGTGAATTTTTTTTACATCAATTTTACCATTATTAAAGTGGCTTGAGTTGAGTCAGTATGTTGGCATCATCAGTGGACCTATTGGGGCAGTCAGCAAGTAAGTTATGTCAGTCTCTCTTAGCTAAGAGTTACTGAAATACTGACTTCGTCGCTTCTTGTTTTTGCTTTGGAAATCCCAAATAGATTGCATAGTCAACTTAACCACAGCACTAACATACACACTTACCCCACCAGACATGCCACCACCATGCCATCTTTTCTCAGTCCCCAGGATCAGAACAATTTCAAGGAAATGTATAATATTGTAGAGAGCCATGATTGCATGGAACACCCACCTCATATTGCGCAAATGAAGAGCAGACCTGGTTTAAAAAAACAGATAAAGCTACACCTCAAGGCACAACGCCTCTCTCCCATATGACCTACTTTTTGTGTGTATGTACAGTACTAACATGCCCTGTATGCGTAACAAATAACTAACACACACACACACACACACACACACACACACACACACACACACACACACACACACACACACACACACAATATGTAGGTAGCCTAGTGGTTAGAGTGTTGGGACAGTAATTGAAAAGTTGCTAGTTTGAATCCCGAGCTGGCAAGGTGGAAAAATCTGCTGCACTGCCCTTGAGCCAGGTAGTTAAGCCCCTCAACAACTGCTCACAAGATGCTGATGATGTGAATTACAGCAGCCACTGCACCTCTGTGACACATTTCGGTTGACTGCATTCAGTTGTACAACTGACTAGGTATCCCCTTTCCCTACATGTTAATGTTTTCAAATGTATGCAAATGGTGTAGTCTATCTTCTGTAATGTCCTTTTCGTTAGTTTAGTACCTGAGTAAGACTAGTTGTCGCCATTGTCGTTGGCTAATGGGAACGCTAATAAAAACATTGTTTTTTTTTATCCTCCTTTCAAGGTCTGGTTCCATATGTAAATTCCCCCACTCGACTCCCCCACTTCACAGTAAACTAGATTAAAGTTCCCCTACACTGCTCTTGCTGAGGAATTGCCCCAGGTCACCGCTATTTTACATGGGAGCAGATGAATGATTTAGCTCGCTCCTCCGAGTTGCAGGGCCGTGGCAAATGTATCACGCGGAGAGAATATAGACATCCATAGCATGCAAGGGAGAGACAAGGTTATGGTTGCCAGCACATTCAATCACTTCGCTGGACTACCCCCGTCTCTATTGTTTCTTCATCACTCAGATGCAAATAAAATACATAAATCAAGCAGTCTGACAGCCCTCAGCAGATAACTAATTGCTAGCATAATGATTGCCTTGCAGACACAACTCACACTTTATACATTTTCAGGGGCTCACTGCTGGCTAGCCACCTGGTCAGTTTTGGCCGGCCAGTGTATGCGTTTGTGTAAATGTGTACATAATGCATTGTGTGGGTTACATCTCTGTTGTATTTGGGTCAGGTCTTTTATGCTGTCATATCCCAAGCCTGCACCAGTCAAGAGCTATATTTTGGGCAGTCCCCCAAAACAGCAGAAATGACAAATAAACCTGTCAAACCCGATGACTAAAAAACACTAGATCCATACCAAAGACTTCACAATTCACATATATTTAAAAACATGAACATGAAGGTTGTGTGTTTGCATCTATCAGTTACATATACATGTCAGTACATATATATAAACAATAGGCTAACTAAAAAACAGCTGCTCAGTTATAACTCCCTCCCTCCCTCCCAAGTCTCTTGCTCCAGGTTATCTCTTATCCCTTAACATTATTAGCTAGTGAGTTTACAGGGCAGAGTGGAGAAGTTTCTCTGTACTCTCTATCTCTTTGGGAAATCTCTGAGGGAGCAATCAGCGCCCAGATAATCCCACAGTCTAAAATGAGCTTCTCTCTTCTCTCTGCAAGTGTATCACTCCTCCTCTCCTCCTCTTTCACAATCTGTGATTCAAAAGCATTTAGAGGAATGGAAATGCTGATAGTTGCTTGGTTTTTTGTTTTCCAAGCTGATATTCACATCTCTGCCTCACGATATCACTCTCATGAAACTCTCTCACAATATCTCCTTTTCTGCAACTGTCTTACACTATCTTACCTTTCCTCTTGAATCAAGTGACAACAACTGAACAGAAACCACACTAAAACAAGACAGCTCCTACATGTCAATGTAAACACACTGTGAAAAATCCTCTGTGATAATCCACCATGAATCATTTATGACTGATTTAATTGGACATTTCTCTAACTGGTCTCTCATGTTTGTGACCGTCCTGTTTTATTCCACAGTTATTGGGTATGAAAGCTTTCATCCTTCTCCTGTGTTTTTGTCTTGGGAGAGCTGGTTGGTCTAGCTGGCAGTGGCATATTATTGGACTTTTTGGCACTGGGCAGTTTTGTCACTACGGTTATTTACTGTTGTGGTTCCCCGGGTAAAGCCTGTCACATGCTTCCCAGTTGAAACAGTTTGTGCATATATTTTTAAAGAAAAAAAATCGATCTTGTTTTTCAAGGTAAGGTATTTAGGGAGTATGTGAGCGCGTGTGTTTGTTTCACCTAGCCGAGCTCTGCTAGCAGCAAACCGAACCCATGCATGCCGACGCCGTTAGCCGAAGGCTCTGGAACTCAAAGATGCTGGACCATTGCTACAATAGAACGCACTGGCTAGCTGGGCATCACATCCTGTGAGCAAATTTGACAGGGCTGCCACTGAGGCTCTCTGCCGCCTGGCAATGGCCAGCCTCACACTTCCAAAGACAGGCCTGCCTGAAGATGACATAGTATATCAGAGATAGCTCACGGGTTGTTACTCCTGGCACAGTGACATCACCTTCTCAGCAACCTCAGGTATTGCAACTGCTGCTAGAGGCCTGTAAAATAATGTAAAAAAAAAATGTATAGTGTAGTAGGGGTATGTAAAATGGAATGTGTTTTGAATGATAAGGAAAAACCGATGGAGTGTAAAATAACAATGAACAAACTAGACACCAGCATGGAGACACACAAACCTGAGCCTGAACCCACAGAATGAATGTAAACAGTAACTGAAATCTACAACCATGCGATGGAGATGTTTGTATCACTTGGCCTGTGGTGGAGCTGGCACGGGAACAGGGAAATACATCCGGCTTCCCCGGCAGGGTTATTACCCATTGTTGGTCTTGAGTAGATGGTATGTAACAGCCAGCCCTACAAAATGAGATTTATCTATTTGGAATGGAAGAAGACAGTTGTTGTTTTTTCTACCTCCCCCTCTCTCCAAGGGTGTGGGGAAGTAAGCACGAGTGAATTTGCTGAGTGTTCAGTGGAAAAAAAGAAGTGAAAAGAGAAGACAGACACACCAGGGAAATTATTTATTCTTCATTGTAAGTTGGACAATTTAATCCTGTCATAAAAAGAACCCTGGAGAACTGATGAGGGGAAAGACATTTTTTATTGACTAAGTCTGTGTGATATCAAAGTAAACGAAAGTGCACAAATACAAACTACTGAAACAACATCCAGATAATTGGTTTATGTGGTGAGATTCAATCAAAATAAGTGGAGGGAGGGAGGGACAAAGCTACAGGCGCGTGTTGTCTAGAAGACCTTGAGAGGAATTAAGTTGGTGACCAATTTAGAATGGGATGCTCGTTATTTCTTAGTAAGGCATTGCCATAGCAACGTAAGGTAAATGGTCTAAGTCTCAATGTTTTTTGTCCTTCATGTCAACCAGTTCGGCAGCTCTACAGGTTATCTACAAAAGGGGGTGGGGTTCTTGATTCCTTCACCTGACTTCTCTGTGGCAGGCATATTCAGTCTTACTCCTGTTTCTATCCAACTTTGAGAACGAGCGACACCTCTGATCCAACATGGCCACCGGGTGACTGGTGATCAGGGTATTGTGTGTGGGATCATTGCCTCTACTTGGACAGTGATAAAGTGGCTTCAGTTTCACCCTGAGCTGTTTAGGTGGTGGAGCCAAGACCTTGAAGAGCCAGGAGGGAGGTTCAGTTGTTGTGCAATAGAGGATCAACAGATTCTCTATGACCTGTGCCATTTCCTGACTGTTATGTGCACTGGTTCACACAAAGTCTGCAGGAAACTTGATATCATTTGGCCACAGGTGGTATTATCACAAGAACAGTAAAACATAGCTTTGCATTCAAGGGTTGAATTGAGATTTTGTGACTCATATCTCACCCCCTCATTCCACCCAAGTTTTACGAAAAAGATGAAGATGCCGCTAGAGGTGCCATGAGTTGAAATTATCTATTATCTATTACTATTATCCACTTCCTGTAGGACTATATATCACTTTCTATCGCTGTTTTCACTTCCTGGTAGATAAATATGCAAGGCCTGTGATGGCTTGAGCTGTAGTGTCAGTGTATCTAGCCAATGACTGAAGGCTTTGACATTGTCTAAACATTTCAAAACCATACTGTATTTCAGTACCAAATAGGTTAGTGAAGTGGCGTGCTTACTTTGGTTTATAAGCTGAGACACAGTACTACCGAGATGAAAACACTGGTGCGGAGATAAATGTATTTTTTCGAACAACGGCATTATATCTAACTCACTGATACATTGGTATCAGCTTGGCACACACAACAGTCCCGCTTGTATTACAAAGTCTTAGAAAGAAAGCCTCTGTTTTCGTGTTTGTGTGTACGATTCCCTCTGCCCTCCCGAGGGCGTCAAAAAACAAGGATTTTTTTCTCTCCTGCAAACCTCAGCAGCCATTTCTCCTCTGACTAATTAAAAATCATACTTGGCCTCCCCTTCACCTCTACTCATATAACTGAACACAACTTCAGCAGCAATGTAGGTGTATTGTTCCAAATAGCTAACAAAGTTAAGATAGTTAACACAATGTGATCAAAGGTTGTAATTTGGCAAGGACACGTGTCAGGCCCTGGCCTATTGAGACCTCATTTCATGTACTAAAGAAAATAGATACAATACCAGTCAAACGTTTGGACACACCTACTCATTCAAGGGTTTTTCATTATTTTTACTATTGTCAACATTGTAGAATAATAGTGAAGACATCAAAACTATGAAATAACACATATGGATTAATATAGTAACCAAAAAAGCGCTAAACAAATCAAAATATATTTTATATTTGAGATTCTTCAAAGTAGCCACCGTTTGCCTTGATGACAGATTTGAACACTTGGCATTCTCTCAACCAGCTTAATGAGGTAGTCACCTGAAATGCATTTCAATTAACAGGTGGGATTTGTTAACCCTTGTGTGGTATTCATGTTTTTGTTATTCACCCAATGTTCACGGGTCTGATGGACCCACAACATTTTTTTTTAAAAACAATACAGCCATAACAATTTATGAAAAAATACTTAATACTTAGACGTTGACTTATCAATTACAAGCAATATAAACAGCATACATGGTTAATATTTGCCAGTTACATCTCTTAGATCACATCAATAAAAGCACTAATCATTTTCTTTTTATAAAATGTGATTTTTGTGAACAGAAATCTATTATAATCAAGACATACAGTTGAAGTCAGAAGTCTACATACACCTTAGCCAAATACATTTAAACTCAGTTTTTCACAATTCCTAACATTTAATCCTAGTAAAAATGGCCTGTTTTAGGTCAGTTAGGATCACCACTTTATTTTAACAATGTGAAATGTCAGAACAATAGTAGAGAGAATTATTTATTTCAACTTTACTATCTTTCATCACATTCCCAGCGTGTCAGAAGTTTACATACACTCAATTAGTATTTGGTAGCATTTGCCTTTAAATTGTTTAACTTGGGTCAAACGTTTCAGGAAGCCTTCCACAAGCTTCCCACAATAAGTTGGGTGAATTTTGGCCCATTCCTCCAGACAGAGCGGGTTTAATTGAGTCAGGATTGTAAGGCCTCCTTGCTCACACATGCTTTTTCAGTTCTGCCCACACATTTTCTATAGGATTTAGGTCAGGGCTTTGTGATGGCCACTCCAATACCTTAACTTTGATGTCCTTAAGCCATTTTGACACAACTTTGGAAGTATGCTTGGGGTCATTGTCCATTTGGAAGACCCATTTGCAACCAAGCATTAACTTAATGACTGATGTCTTGAGATGTTGCTTCAATATATCCTCATAATTGTCCATGTGAAGTGCACCAGTCCCTCCTGCAGCAAAGCACCCCCATAACATGATGCTGCCAACTCCGTGCTTTACGGATGGGATGGTGTTCTTTGGCTTGCAAGCCTCCCCATTTTACTCCAGACATAGTGATGGTCATTATGGCCTAACAGTTCTATTTTTGTTTCATCAGACCAGAGGACATTTCTCCAAAAGGTACAATATGTGTCCCCATGTGCAGTTGCAAACTGTAGTCTGGCGTTTTTATGGCAGTTTTGGAGCAATGGCTTCTTCCTTGCTGAGCGACCTTTCAGGTTATTATGATATGGGACTCGTTTGACTGTGAGTATAGATACTTTTGTACCTGTTTCCTCCAGTATCTTCACAAGGGCCTTTGCTCTGGGATTGATTTGCACTTTTCCAACTAAAGTACGTTCATCTCTAGGAGACAGAACGCATCTCCCTCCTGAGCGGTATGATGGCTGCGTGGTCCCATGGTGTTTATACTTGCGTACTATTGTTATACTTGCGTACTTTTGATTTTCCCATGATGTCAAGCAAAGAGGCACTGGGTTTGAAGGTAGGCCTTGAAATACATCCCCAGCTACACCTCAAATTGATTCAAATGATGTCAATTAGCCAATCAGAAGTTTCTAAAGACATGACATCATTTTCTGGAATTGTCCAAGCTGTTTAAAGGCACTTAGTGTTTGTAAACTTCTAACCGATTTGAATTGTGATACAGTGAATTTGGAAGTGATATAATCTGTCTGTAAACAATTGTTGGAAAAATTACTTGTGTCATGCACAAAGTAAATGTCCTAACCAACTTGCCAAAACTATAGTTTGTTAACAAGAAATGACTCCAACCTAATGACTCCAACCTAAGTGTATGTAAACTTCTGACTTCACCTGTTTGTGGAATAAATCATGTTTATCTTGAACAAATATAAATGAAACAAGGTTTTCATCTCTATTGATGTTTATTGCTTTGAACTGAACACATTGGAAGGACACATTTTACATACAGTATTTTATGGAAATTACAAATGAAGGCCGGTCTACACACCACATGAGGGACAGAGTTTCACTGTGTGTGTGTTGCAAATGTATTTCTTGCACTTGACGCATGTGTCCTGTGTCTTCCTGTCCTTCTTGGGTCCACACACATCGTAGTGCTTCTTCTTGTTGCTACCAGCTGCAATCTAGAATGATGAAAACAGTTAACTCAGGAATTTTACTAACATCTCACTCACTCACATATTTAGTTACAGCAGGCCAAGGCAGGAGTCACACACACACACACACACACACACACACACACACACACACACACACACACACACACACACACACACACACACACACACACACACACACACACACTTACTTCCAGTATTAGAATTGTTCTGTGGGTCGAGCGGATGGGGCACCAGCATCCTTCTCCTGAACCCTCTTCATGATGGCTTCAGATGCTGGGGCTCCTCCATTTGGCTTCCCCTTATACACTTGCAAGTTCCACGCATATGATGAAGCAGCAGCACAGGCAGCCCAGATCTTGATTCCATATTTTGCAGGTTTGGATGGTATGTACTGCCTGAAGGGGCAGTGGGCCCTAAATTTCACCTTTATTTACAGTTTTTTTCGATTGCTAAACGACAGTGGACACAACTGGAGTCACATGTGCAAAACTCTAACTACAGTCTGCACAGCAGCAGTTCATGTGGACCAAACTCTAGTTTGTTTTTCATTGCTTGAACACAGTTTTTGAACACAACTCTACACACTTATCCCATGACTTTAACCACAACCTGCACAACACTGTGGATTTACAGCACTTTGTTCAAATGCTAACACACTGCTGTCAAAACTGTGAACCACAAATTCAAAACGGAATAGATTTCAGCCTTGTGCCTTTCAAACACTGCTGATTGCAATTTCAGGTGAAAGGCTAAGCAGGTGTCTTGTTTTAGACTTGTTAGTGAACACACACACATATTACAGTATATATAGGTAGAGCACAGAAAGACTCATTTTGGAAATGGAACAAGGAAGATGGGTTCGTGGAGGGAGAAGGGTGGCAGGGAGAGGGCGGATGCGTGGAGGAAGACAAAGAAGACAAAGAGCTGTTATTTCAGATGAAATAAGGGCTACACTTACAGACCATGTCATGAACCATGGTCTCTCATTGAGAGAGGCAGGGTTGAGGGTGCAACCCAATCTGCAAAGATCCACAGTGGCATCTGTAATGCGAATTTTCCATCATGCCAACAGGTGAGAGTTACATCCTTACAGTAAATGAAAACATTACAGGAATCTATTTTGTATTGCAATTATAGAATATTTACACAGATATATATTACAGTAAGTTTGACTGTAAAACATATTTTTACAACAGGACCCAAAGGCTGCCCCCAACAGGGGGAAGAGGAAAAATATTTTCAGATGCGCAGGAAAATGCTATTGTTGACATGGTTGTTGTCAGCAATGCAATAAAACTGCGGGAGATTCAAGATAGAGTGCTGGCTGATAATGATATATTTGAAAATGTTAATTCTGTCAGCACAACAACTATTGCTCGAGTCCTAAAGAAACACCAAGTTACAATGAAACAGTTATACACTGTACCGTTCGAGAGAAACAGTGAACGGGTAAAAGAGAAAAGATACCAATATGTCCAGGTAAGACGTCTGAGGTTACGTACACAGCTATACAAAATATTTACAGTAAAAAAAAACACTAGCATTTCTACAGTAAAACTGTGCACTTACTGTTTTTCAGAGAGTAATGGAGGTGGAAGCACTGGAAAGACCACATTCATTTGTATTTATCGATGAAGCTGGATTTAACCTTGCCAAAACACGGCGCAAGAGGAAGGAATGTTATAGGTCAAAGGGCCACTGTGGAGGTTCCAGGCCAAAGGGGGGGAAATATCACCATGTGTGCTGCAATGGCCAATGATGGTTTGCTTCTCAACACACCACTCATTGGCCCATACAACACAGAAAGGCTTATAGCTTTCCTAGAACAGCTCTATGCTCAGCTAGTGCCAGCAGAACAGGGAAGCCAGTAAGAAACCCCCAAGTTTTTGTCATAGTTTGCGATAACGTTGCTTTTCACCACTCTGCAGCTGTCACAGATTGGTTTGCAGCACATCACAGATTTATGGTTTTGTACCTGCCTGCATATTCACCCTTCCTCAACCCAATAGAGGAGTTTTTCTCTGCCTGGAGGTGGAAAGTGTTTGGTCACCACCCACATGACCAAATGTCCCTTTTGGAAGCCATGCGTGCCAGATGTGAGGACACGAGTCCAGAGGACTGCCAGGGATGGATAAGGCACTCCAGAAGGTTCTTCCACAGGTGCATGGCAAGAGAAAACATTAGATGTGATGTTGAAGAAAACCTGTGGCCTGATGCTAGAGAGAGGCAGGATTAGCCCCTCAATTATTTGTTTGAATAACAGCATGTACTTTTAGTTTCTACCTTTTTTTTCTCATTACTGTAATTCCGTAAATTACTACAGACTATTGCAAACTGCTAATTTTCATTTACCTTAAAGAATTGTTATGTTCTAAAAATTGTAATAAATCACGTGAAAGAATGTCACTCTTTTCTTTGAAGAAAATATTACTTTGTATGAAGTCACTGAAATTGTTCAAACTGTAAAGATGAAAAGTTTTGGTGTTGGTGTTTGATGCTAGTGTTTTTACTCTCAGTGTGTTCTGAGTGACAGTGTGTGTTATCTCAGTGAGGGTTGTGCCATGTCATGTGTTAAGAGTTGTGTTGCTTGGAATGAGTTTTGCAGGTGATGTGAACTGTTTAGCTCAGGTGACTGTTGGTAGTGCAGACTGTAGTTAGAGTTTTGCACATGTGACTCCAGTTGTGCCCACTGTCGTTTAGCAATCAAAAAAAAATGTAATAACCAGTTAAGCTAGTTGAGAACAAGTTCTAATTTACAACTGCGACCTGGCCAAGATAAAGCAAAGCAGTGCGACACAAACAACAACACAGAGTTACACATGGAATAAACAAGCATACAGTCAATAACACAATAGAAAAAAAAGAAAGTCTATATACAGTGTGTGCAAATGGCATGAGGAGGTAAGGCAATAAATAGGCCATCGTAGCAAAGTAATTACAATTCAGCAAATTAACACTGGAGTGTAATAATGTGGAAGTTTTTTCAGGGACATTGTCGCACTGAAACGTTTTCTGCCAGTTTCTTTATCCCACAGGGATTCTGTGGATTCCCTATTGGATCTGAAAACACCAGAAAGGATAAGAACCCCGAAGTATGCATGTAAACGAGTTTGGTCCATCTCCTTCCATCTTTCTCCAAAAACCAGCCGTCCAAGCCGTCCCTCCAAATTAGTGCAGAACAGAATGATTTTCTGGATGGTGTATGGGATGAACTGTTCAAAAGAAGACGTTATGTCCTGCACAAGAATATCTGCCTTATCACATTGGCAGCCATGCATGTTGGCTCAATCCTTGGGCACGAAGAACATTCAATTTCACAATTTTTTGACATTCACATTTCTCCTCCTGCAGGCTGCTGGTTGCTGAAGGGCTGGTCTTGGGTCTGGCTGCTAATGGGCTGGTCCTGACGCTGACTGAGGGGGTCAATCTCATCCTCTTCTTCCAACTCACTGTCATTGACAGAGACAGAAAATTCCTCATCTTCCAGAGTGGAAGATGTTCATTCCACACTAGCTTTTCTCTCAGCAAAAATGATTTCTAAGGCCTTCTGAGCAGAGATTAATTTTGACGAACTGATTGATTTGGGTAAGGAGCCACACATGCAAAGCTATTTATTTGTTGCGTCCCTCCCCCAATTTGCACCTGGCTGTGGTAGAGCGTGGGAAAATAGAGAATAATTTTTAAAAAATGTGTCGAAATAATTTATTGCAATAACATTGTGAAGGTTCCCGCGAGACATTGTGTAGTTTCACACACTACAAAGGGTAAAGAGTGCGAGAAAAGCGGGAGACAGGCAGACAGGCAGGGAGACAGACAGGTTATTGGTGCTATGTTGAAACAGCAGGCCCAAGGAGCAGGAAGATAGTGACGGCACACGCAAACCTTTTTGTTCCATTTTTACATGTTTTCAACTACACACACTTTTCCACACTTTTATTACCCTCGGGTCCAGTAGAACCGAACACCACATATATAATATAAATGTGTAGGGGGCCGCACAGTGTGCACTCAATGAATTTTTATTTTACATGTTCTTCATCAAAAATAAGCCAAGGCCAACGAGTCTCAAGTTGAAAAAATTATTCATTGCATAGTTTTTTTGTTAGCTAACATTGAAAATGGGTCCCACAGACCTGAAAACCACACAAGGTTTTAAAGTTAACTTGTGGAATTTCTTTCCGTCCCAATGCGTTTGAGCCAATCATTTGTGTTGTGACAAGGTATGGGTGGTATACAGAAGATAGCCCTATTTGGTAAAATATCATATTATGGCAAGAACAGCTCAAATAAGCAAAGAGAAATGACAGTCCATCATTACTTTAAGACATGAAGGTCAGTCGATCCGGTATATTTAAGGAACTTTGAAAGTGTCTTCAAGTGCATTCGCAAAAACCCTCAAGCGCTATGATGAAACAGGCTCTCATGAGGACCACCACAGGAAAGGAAGAGCCAGATTTACCTCTGCTGCAAAGGATAAGTTCATTAGAGTTACCAGCCTCAGATTTCAGACCAAATAAAGGCTTCATAGAGTTCAAGTAACAGACACATCTCAACATCAACTGTTCAGAGGAGACTGCCTGACTCAAGCCTTCATGGTCGAATTGCTGCAAAGAAACCATTACTAGAGGACACCAAAAAGAATAGACTTTCTTGTGCCAGGAAAAACGAGCAATGGACAGTAGACCGGTGGAAATCCGTCCTTTAGTCTGTCCAAATTTTTGATTTTTGGTTCCAACTGCTGTGTCTTTGTGAGACGCAGAGTAGGTGAATAGATGATCTCCGCATGTGTGGTTCCCACAATGAAACATGGAGGAGGAGGTGTGACGGTGCTTTGCTGATGACGCTGTCTGTGGTTTATTTAGAATTCAAGGCACACTTAACCAGCATGGCTACCACAGCATTCTGCAGCAATACGTCGTCCCATCTGGTTTGTGCTTATTGGGACTGTTATTTGTTTTTCAACAGGACAATGCCCCAAAACCTCCAGGCTGTGTAAGGGCTATTTGACCAAGAAGGAGAGTGATGGACTGCTGCATCAGATGATCTGGCCTCCACAATCACCCAACCTCAACCCAATTGAGATGGTTTGGGATGAGTTGGACTGCAGAGTGAAGGAAAAGCAGCCAACAAGTGCTCAGCATATTTCAAAACTCCTTCAAGACTGTTGGAAAAGCATTCCAGGTGGTTGGTGGATTGCCAAGAGTGTGCAAACCTGTCACCAAGGCAAGGGTGGCTACTTTGAAGAATGGTGAGATTTGTTTAACACTTTTTTGGTTACTACATGATTCCATATGGGTTAGTTCATAGTTTAGATGTCTCCACTATTATTCTACAATGTAGAAAATTGTGAAAATAAAGAAAAACCCTTGATTGAGTAGGTGTGTCCAAACGTTTGACTGGTACTGTTCATACAGTACATACAGTAGACTGTGAGATGCATATTCATTTATAAAACGTTGTGAGAAGCCAAATATAACTTTGATATAAACATGCATAGGGGCATTGTGGAATAGTAGTAATAATATTAATAATAATAATAGCAACGTTTGCTTTCACATGCTATACTAACCATTTCCTCTCCTATAATTTCAAATACTGACTACTTCGAGTTATCACCCAATTAGCCATATTCATTTTGAAGAAAGACAATAAAATACATTAAATCCATCAGATTTTGGCAATTACGTCTAATCTGTCTGCTTTCAATCACAGAGCCCTGTGTACACCCAACCACAGGCTCTCTAGAACCACATCCATAGACATAGTACAAAACCTACAGGATTCTTCAAAGAAACGTAATAATAACTGTCTCTTTTTTAATAACAATGTCCGTTCTATTCTATTTTTGTTTGTAATTTGTATGTCCTATTCAATTGTTATTTGTTGTATCCTACGCAGAATATTGCTTCTATATATAGAGCTCTTTCCAAGTGAACAAGAAAGAAAGCACAGCTAATGTATTCAGCTGATGTCCAGTACACCTGATGTCCAGTACACCTGATGTCCAGTACAGCTGATGTCCAGTACACCTGATGTCCCTTTCCTTTAACCGTTCATTTTCATGAACCAGATGTGAGAATAAAGCTGATCCTCAGCACTACTCTTCTTTCAATAAACACATACCTTCATAGGGTGACCAAACACAAAAGACCCCAAATCCGCTCATTGGGATGATTTTGTGGGACATTGTCCAGGAATGCATTTTACACAACTTTAGCATCCGTACTACCAGAGGAGCTGAGGTACTCTCCTCTAGAGCCCCCACCTCTCCCGCTCCTGCGGCTCTGTTTGTATTTCACCGCTGAGTGGTGTTTTCTCCTGCCAATGTAGCCCCAGGCATGCTTTCAGGGGCGTTGGGCCCATGCTTTGAAGCAAGCTGGGAGAGCATATACAACTGTGGGTCTGCCACTGAGAGAGCTACGCTGATACACTGATAAAAGATGACTGGGTTGAGAACTTTCCAAAACCCTGTCAGGAGTAGTTTCACATGCGATTGATTTATTCCTGTTGACATTGTGAGGAGGGGGGAGGTTTTGGAATGCGGAGTGCGATGTGATGTGGGTGAAAATTCCAGAATCCCAAAAAGTGTTTTGTTTTGTTGTTGTGATGAATGTGATTCTTTATTCTGTGGAAACCTGTCAAATTTTATTTAGGGAGGTGTCACAGCAAAGTAAATATGTTAAAATGTGTGTTAGTCAGTGTGCATGCCAATGAATTATATTACGTTTTCTATGCTGTCTCTATACACTGAGTAATCCTACCCCCCTGGCCCCCTTTTGCCCTCACAACAACCTCAATTCTTCAGGCATGGACTCCACAGGAATGCTGGCCCATGTTGACTCCAATACTTCCCACAGTTGTGTCAAGTTGGCTGGATTTTCTTTGGGTGGTGGACCATTCTTGATACACACGGGAAACTGTTGAGCGTTGCTGTTCTTGACACAAACTGGCACCTACTACCATACCCGTTCAAAGGCACTTAAATCTTTTGTCTTGCCCATTCACCCTCTGAATGGCACACATACACAACAGCCCTTGCACTAGCCACTTTTCCTTGGGGGAATCCGTATCAAAACCGGATGCAGTTTGATTGCCATCTTAAGTGGGGGTCCAATGATATGACCCACAATTCAATGCAAACTGTAGTCACGTGTCAAACTCCGGTGGCCTCAAAGTGTACAATTTAACCAACATGACTGCATTTTTGGCATGTTAGACAAAATGATGACGCTAGCTTGCAAAAACATATATATAGATGACGTTGATTTTAGTGTTGGCAAATGGGAATGACTCTCAAAATTGGCTCAGACTCGTAGTCTGGAGCCTATAACTTTCATGAACGTATTTTGGGGGAATTTGGGGGGAATTCTGAAATGAATTGGAAAAAATGACCAAACTATAAAACTAGCTAGCCAGATACTGCATGGGTAACTGTAGCTAGCTACGTTCACTTGCTAGGTACATTCAAAGTTAAGTTTTTTGTTTTTAAGTTCAACTTCAAGAATTCCCCCAAGGACATTGCCTCTCAGATCATCACTATCCCTCGCTTGGGCAAGGGACATTGTAAGGTACACTCGGATGTGATGATGTAAAACGTAATTCAAGGGCTGAGGGTTTATGGCCGTGGGCTAAACTTTGCGTTTAGAATTGTCTCAATTGTCTCAATTGTCTATAGGCTTAAAAATCCTTCTTTAACCTGTCTCCTCCTCTTTGTCTACACTGATTGAAGTGGATTTAACAAGTGACATCAATAAGGGATCATTGCTTTCACCTGGATTCACCTGGTCAGTCTATGTCATGGCAAGAGCAGGTGTTCTTAATGTTTATTATATGCAGTGTATGTGTCCATTCAAAAGTGTTTACAGCTCATATTGTACTTTAATTTATTATATCTCATCTTCATTTTGTTTTTATTCCTGAGAAATACATAAGTGCCTTAAGCAGCACTTTCTCCTCTCCTCCCTTCCCATCCCCTCCAATTGGATAATTGCACATAGCACCCAACACTTAAAAAACAACAACTTCTTCTTAGGCTCAAAAGATGCATTTGTGTGTGTTATTTTTCTCTCCCTTAATCTCTTTTTTCTTTCTACCCCAGATACAGTAGAGACCTTCCCACTAGCTGTATGTGTTAATGACTTCTCATACATGTGGCTTTGAACCCTCAAACCGAGAGAAGAGGAGCACAATATCATGCTCGCTAACTGTCAGAACAGATGGCTGATAGCTACAGTATAAGTGTGACAAAAGACACCGGTCTCCATAGTAACAGTCTAGTTAGTTAGCCGCGGTGCTACATTACCTAACCCTGGTGGTGTTGGATGTACAGCATGAGTCCTCTCCTCTGATGTGTGACATGTATAGTAGCTGTGTGTCGACGATCTCGCTAACAAATTCCTGATCCACTTATATGTAGCTTGGCTACCACTGGGTTGCATTGAATAGTTATGTCATGGGAGGGAGGTTATAGTGTACTACAGGGAAGGTGCCTGATCTACATGCATGCTGCCAACACTTCATTCCATTGTAAATAAACCTACAACGTGTTTTAAACCAACATGGGGCACATGCAAAGTTTAGCGGATTTTGTTAACCAGTTGGATTTAGGGGGCGCTATTTAAATTTTTGGATGAAAAACGTTCCCGTTTTAAACAAGATATTTTTTAACGAAAAGATGCTCGACTATGCATGTACCTGACAGCTTTGGAAAGAAGACACTCTGACGTTTCCAAAACTGCATTGATATTGTCTGTGAGTGCCCCAGAACTGATGTTACAGGCGAAACCCAGATAAAAAACCAACCAGGAAGTGCCGCATTTTTTTAAACCGCCTCATGCCAATGACTGTGAATGAGCTACGAATGAGCTTACGTTTTCCAGGTTCTCCCCAAGGTGTCTACAGCATTGTGACGTCTTTTTAGGCATTTCCCTTGAAGAATGGCTGTAAGGGACTATATATGGCAAGTGGTCACATGGTGTCTCCCGCAGAAAACCATGGTAGCCATTTTTCCAATCGCTTCTTATGAGAAACCAACTGCCTCTACGGATATATTATCGAATATATTTGTTAAAAACACCTTGAGGATGGATCCTAAACAACGTTTGCCGTGTTTCTGTCGATATTATGTAGCTAATTTAAAAAAAAGTTTGGCGTTATAGTTGTAGCATTTTTCGGTCGATTTCTCAGCCAAGCATGGTGAAGAAACGGGAGCTTTTTCGCCTATAAAAATAATATTTTTGGAAAAAAGGAACATTTGCTATCTAACTGGGAGCCTCCTGAGTGAAAGCATCCAAAGTTCTTCAAAGGTAAATGATTTAATTTGGTTGCTTTTCTTATTTTTGTGAAAATGTTGCCTGCTGCCAGCAGAGCCTAGCATAGCATTATGCCATGATAAACTTACACAAATGCTTGTCTAGCGTTGGCTGTAACGCATATTTTGAAAATCTGAGATGACAGTGTTGTTAACAAAAGGCTAAGCTTGTGTTGTTCTATATATTTATTTAATTTCATATGCGATTTTCATGAATAGGAAAAGTTTCTAGGGGTATTTATGTCCGTTGCGTTATGCTAATGCGTTTGAGGCTATGATTACGCTCTCGGATACGGGTTTGATCGTCGCAAGAAGTTAACAGGCATTTAAACTGGTTTGGATCTAAAGACACATGTATATTCCATATAATATCCATAATGTCCACAGAAACATATCAAATGTTTTTTATAATCATTCCTCAGGTTGTTTTTAAAATATATTTTCGATAATATATCAACCGGGTGTGTAGGTCTTTCAAAAACACCGGGAGAAACAATGGCCGCTTTACTCAATGGTCGCGCAAAACTCACTCTGAGAGCACCCACCTATCCACTTACGCAATGTGATCTTTCACACTCATGTCTAAAGACTGTTGACACCTTAGGGAAGCCATAGAAAAAGGAATCTGGTTGATATCCCTTTAAATGGAGGATAGGCATGCATAGGAACAGAGAGGTTTCAAAATAAGAGGCACTTCCTGATTGGATTTTCCTCAGGTTTTGCCTATAATATCAGTTCTGTTATACTCACAGACAATATTTTTACAGTTTTGGAAACTTTAGAGTGGTTTCTATCCTAATCTGACAATTATATGCATATTCTAGTTTCTGGGGCTGAGAAATAGGCAGTTTCAAATTAGTACGTTTTTTAGCCAAAAACTAAAATACTGCCCCCTACACGCAAAAGGTTAAGTCGAGTCCCAAGTAGAACAGGTCGAGTCTCGAGTCAAGTCCAAGCCATGCATTCTAAGAGCAAGTTAAGTCACATTTTTTTCCAGTAAAAAAATTATCAATACATGCAAATCTGTCTATTTGAGGCAACCAGACAGCCCTTTTCATTATTTTGTCTACAACACTTAGATTATGTAATTGTAAGGGTATAACGACACAGGGCGAGACACAGGGCGAGACCCAGATGTATAACGACACAGGGTGAGACCCAGATGCAGACACAGGAGGCAAATGATTTGAGTCTTTGATATTTATTGAACAACAAGGGGTAGCAAGAGGCAGGTCAAGGACAAGCAAAAGTTCATAAACCAGGCCAGAGTTCCAAACGATACAGGGTGGCAGGCAGGCTCGAGATCAGGACAGGCTGAATGGTCAGGCAGGCTCGAGATCAGGGCAGGCTGAATGGTCAGGCAGGCGGGCTTAGTGTCAGGGCAGGAAAGAGGTCAGAACCGGGAGGAATAGAAAAACAGCGGCTCGGGAAAAAACGCTGGTAAGCTGGACAAGACAAGACAAACTGGCAACAGACAAACAGAGAACACAGGAATACATGCACTGGGAATAATGGGGAAGATAGGTGTCACGGCTCCTCCTCCGCATTGCAGGGGCGGTTCCTCCTGCAGGCAGAGGAGGGTCGTTAGTGATTTGAGTCACCTGGGATCAGACTATTTAAACTGTCACCAATCGCCTCTCTCTCTCTCTCCGCTCCTCCAGGTATGAACCTGTTTTGTTTGTTCTTTTGTAGTTTTGCATAGTTTTTGTAGTTTTGCATAGTCATTCACACACACAGATTCACGCATCCATGCACTTTACATACACCTTACATTATGATACTTCCACACCTCACCTGGGGGGGGGGGGGGGGGGGCAGTTTCTGGTTGTCTTTTCCACTCCACTGGTTTTGTGTGCATAAAACCCCACCACATGTGACTGCACGAAGACCAGGGCCAGTTAGTTAGTTGTTTTTGGAGGATAGTGGGGTGTGGCTCTTGTCCTTGAACCCAGACTGACAGCAGGTGAGTTGTGTTTATTTTAGCATTTGTATTAGTTGTATTGGTTGAGAGAAATCTCTTTCATTTTGAGTAGTTTTGTTCCTTCATCGGTAGCCTTAGAGTTGTGTACTAAGGAGCAGTTAATTGAAATTGCTGAACATTATCAGATTGAGATTGTTGATAAAAACATTAAAGAGACTGTTAAAACTAGATTAAAGCAGGGTCTTAGAGAAATTTGTGTTTTGGGGGGTCAGTCTGCTAGTAGTGAGGGTGCAGGTTTTCAGTCTAGCCCTTCATTAACTTTTGAGCAGCAAAGGGAGCTGTTGCAAATGCAGTTAGAGATAGAGTGATTGAGAAATGCTAATAAACCAGAAGGACTACCACAGTTTGATGTTTCACAGAATCTTCGTTTGTTGCCTAAATTTGATGAGTCAGATCCAGTCACATAGTTTGCTATATTTGAGTGTATTGCGGAAGCTAGAGCTTGGTCAGATTTGGACATGACTATGTTGTTGCAATGTGTACTTACAGGTAAAGCACGTGAGGCTTTTACAGCACTGAGTGTAGCTGACAGTAAAGTTTTTGCTGAAGTTAAATCAGCAGTTCTGAAGGTCTACGAGCTTGTGCCAGAGGCATATCGTCAACGTTTTCGTTACAGGAAAAAGTTAGATTCACACACCTATTCTGAGTTTGTTTGTGATTTGACTTCTGAATTTAATCGTTGTTGTACAGCTTCTGAAGTTAGTACTTTTGAGGGTCTGTCTAATTTGTTTGTGTTAGAACAGTTCAAAAATTCTGTGTCTGACCAGGTTGCTACATACATGAATGAACGTAAAGTTAAGTCTCCAAGTGATGCAGCAATCCTTGCAGATGAGTACAGGCTAACACATAAAAGCCATTTTGAGTCAAACAGTGACATGTACCATAAAAATAACTTTACTCCTAGGAATAGTAGGTCACCTTTTTCTGGGGCTTTCCAAAGACCTCAGCAGAAGTTTGGGTCTGGAGGACTTAAAGCACCGGTAAATGCTAATACCTGTCGCTACTGTTTAGTTGAAGGACATTGGAAGAAAGATTGTCCTCTGCTTAAATCAAAAAAGTCAGGTCAAGTTAAACTTGCTGTGATGGCAAGTCCTGTTGCAGCCTCTGACCACCAGGGTGAGCTTTTTCAGCCACTCGTTGAGTTTGATTCTCAGTCTTCCCACTGTGTTTTTTCAGCCTTTATTTCAGATGGTGTAGTGTCCCTGGTAGATGGCAACCAACATATTTCAATCAAGATCTTAAGAGACACTGGAGCTTTAGATTATTTTATTCTGAAATCTGTTTTGCCGTTCTCTAAAGAGTCTGATACTGACAGTTGTGTAATGGTATGTGGTATGGGTTTAGTTCCATTCTCTTGTCCTTTACATGAAGTTACCCTAAAATGTGGTCTGGTAGAGGGTGATGTAGATGTTGGGGTTAGACCCCAGTTGCCAGTAGAGGGAGTCCACATGATTTTGGAGAATGACTTGGCAGGTAGTAAGGTGTGGGCAGATGGCAAACTAAACATCTGTAAGAAGCAACCTTCAGTGTCACCTGCAAGGGAATCGCCGGATCAAAACTGTATGTCTCCTGAGGTATTTCCAGTTTGTGCTGTTACCCACGCGGCCTCTCGTAAAGAGATTGAGAGTAAGCCAGAAAGTCTTGAGTTGCCAGTCAAACTCCAGACAGAACAGTTGACTAGTTCTAGAGATTAATTGATGGCTGAGCAAAAGGCCGATACTAACTTGGCTGATCTGCTTGATAAAGTTGTTCCTGATTCAGTGATGAGGAATAGTGCTCAGTGTTATTATCTTCTTGATGGGCTGTTGGTCAGGAAATGGGTTCCACACTATCATCAGGGTCTAGGAGAACCAGTCTTTAAAATAGTTGTACCTACTACTTTGCGAAATAAAGTGTTGCAAACTTCACATGGTGATGTGACAGGTCATATGGGTGTTCGTAAAATTTATGACCGCATACTTTGTTATTTTTTCTGGCCACGTTTAAAGCGGGATGTATCTCAGTTTATTAAAACTTGCGATATGTGTCAGCGCACAAGCAAGCCAAACCAGGTTGTAAAGCCAGCACCTTGGTATCCAATACCAGCCATAGGGCAACCTTTTGAGCACCTTATTATCGATTCTGTTGGGACTTTACCAAGGTCCAAGTCAGGTCATAGCTACTTATTAACTGTTATGTGTCAAGCAACCAGATATCCGGCAGCTTTTTCCTTGCGTACCATAACTTCAAAATCAGTAGTTAAAGCGTTAACTTCTTGCGTCGAGCAATCCCGTATCCGGGAGCGTAATCATAGCCTCAAGCTCATTACCATAACGCAACGTTAACTATTCATGAAAATCGCAAATGAAATGAAAGAAATATATTCACTCACAAGCTTAGCCTTTTGTTAACAACACTGTCATCTCAGATTTTCAAAATATGCTTTTCAACCATAGCTACACAAGCATTTGTGTAAGAGTATTCATAGCTAGCATAGCATTAAGCCTAGCATTCAGCAGGCAACATTTTCACAAAAACAAGAAAAGCATTCAAATAAAATCATTTACCTTTGAAGAACTTCGGATGTTTTCAATGAGGAGACTCTCAGTTAGATAGCAAATGTTAATTTTTTCCAAAAAGATTATTTGTGTAGGAGAAATCGCTCTGTTTTGTTCATCACGTTTGGCTAAGAAAAAACCCCGAAAATTCAGTCATTACAACGCCAAACTTTTTTCCAAATTAACTCAATAATATCGACAGAAACATGGCAAACGTTGTTTAGAATCAATCCTCAAGGTGTTTTTCACATATCTATTCAATGATAAATCATTCGTGGCAGTTGGGTTTCTCCTCGGAAGCAAATGGAAAAATACACACAGCTGGAGATTACGCAATAATTGCGACGGAGGACACCAAGCGAGCACCTGGTAGATGTAGTGTAAAATGGTCAATCTTCCAATGATATGCCTACAAATACGTCACAATGCTGCAGACACCTTGGGGAAACGACAGAAAGTGTAAGCTCATTCCTGGCGCATTCACAGCCATATAAGGAGACATTGGAACACAGCGCCTTCAGAATCTGGGGCACTTCCTGTTTGAAATTTAATCTTGGTTTCGCCTGTAGCATCAGTTCTGTGGCACTCACAGATAATATCTTTGCAGTTTTGGAAACGTCAGAGTGTTTTCTTTCCAAAGCTGTCAATTATATGCATAGTCGAGCATCTTTTTGTGACAAAATATCTTGTTTAAAACGGGAACGTTTTTTTATCAAAAAATTACAAGAACGCCCCCTATATCGAAGAAGTTAACTGAATTTATTTCAACATTTGGGATTCCAAAAATCATCCAGTCAGATCTGGGGTCTAACTTTACATCCCATTTATTTGCTCAGGTTCTCAAACAGCTTAAAGTTAAACACAACAAGTCCACTGCGTTCCATGCCCAGAGCCAGGGAGCTTTGGAACTTTTTCATCAAACTTTAAAATCCTTGCTCCGTGCATACTGTACAGAACTGTCTGCAGATTGGGAGGAGGGGTTACCTTGGCTGTTACTAGCTGCTCGTGAAGTAGTGCAAGAAGGCACAGGTTTAAGCCCAAATGACTTAGTGTTTGGTCATAAGGTGCGTGGGCCTTTAGCAGTGTTGCAGGATGGTTGTTTGCCTGAGGAACCACCTCAGAACCTTATTGACTATGTAAATGGTTTTAGGTTGAAGTTGTATAGGGCTGGTGAACTGGCGAAAGAAAAACTAAAATTTTCTCAACGGAAAATGAAACTGAAATATGACGGACAGGCTGAGCTGCGTGAGTTTAGTCCCGGTGATCATCTACTTACATCTGCCTCTTGTAAGTTCACCTTTTCAGGCAAAATATTGTGGTCCTGACCTCCCGGGTGGTGCTGTACTGCAGCGCCAGCTGCGCCACCAGAGATTCTGGGTTCGCGCCCAGGCTCTGTCACAACCGGCCGCGACCGGGAGGTCCATAGGGTGACGCACAATTGGCCTAGCATCGTCCGGGTCAGGGAGGGTTTGGCTGGTAGGGAAATCCTTGTCTCATCGCGCACCAGCGACTCCTGTGCCGGGCCAGGCGCAGTGCACGCTAACCAAGGTTGCCAGGTGCACTGTGTTTCCTCTGACACATTTGTGCGTCTGGCTTCTGGGTTGGAGGGCGCTATGTTAAGAAGCAGTGCGGCTTGTTTGGGTTGTGTATCGGAGGACGCATGACTTTCAACCTTCGTCTCTCCCGAGCCCGTACGAGAGTTGTAGCGATGAGACAAGATAGTAGCTACTAAACAATCGGATACCACGAAAAAGGGGTAAAAAATTATAATAAAAAAAATATATATATTGTGGTCCTTTCAATGTGTTGTGTAAAGTGTCAGATTTGAACTATATTATTGACTTCATAGGAAATCATAGGAATTCCATGTGAACCTGTTAAAATGTTATCACTCCCGTGATCTAAGTTGAAGGCACTCCAGCGGTGAGGTCAGCGTTGACTGCTGCTCCAGTCACTGTATCTTGTGGCTTTAATTTGGTGGAGGGGGGAGAAGAGGAGGACGTTAGGGTTTCGGATGAGGTCTTACAAGGGCGGTTGAAAAACTCCCAGACTTTGCAAAACCTTGGGGTTTTGGTAGATCATTTAGACTCTGAGAAACGTGATGAATTGGTAGCTCTTATTAGAAACTACCCTGTTTTTGTTTTCTGACACTCCATCGCAAACCCACTTAATTGAGCATGATATAGACATCGGAGATGCTAAGCCTATCAAACAGAGATTTTATCGTGTATCTGAGGAGAAGAGATTGAAACTGGAAACAGAGGTGCAGTATATGTTGGACAATGGGCTACACCCTGTCTTTTGGTCAAAAAGTCTGATTCCACTTTCAGACCTTGCACTGATTATAGAAAAGTTAACAATGTTACTAAAGCAGACCTTTACCCTCTTCCTGGATGGAGGACTGTATTGATCAAGTTGGGTTAGCAAAGTATGTTAGCAAATTTGATCTTTTAAAGGGATATTGGCAAGTACCCCTTACCAAAAGAGATTGTGAGATTGCGAGATTAACTCCATCTGGTTTGTTCTCTTATACAGTGATGCCTTTCGGCTTGCGGAATGCTCCAGCCACCTTCCAGAGGCTAATGAATCGGGTGGTCTCAGGTCTGGAAGGGTGTGCCGTGTATTTGGACGACGTGGTCATCTACTCAGACTCCTGGGAGAAGCATGTTTGGAGAGTGCAAGCCCTGTCCGAAAGACTGGTGTGGGCCAGGTTGACTATTCATTTGGCAAAATGTGAGTTTGCCAAAGCTACAGTCACGTACCTAGGCAAGGTTGTTGGTCAGGGATTTGTCTGCCCCGTGGAAGCTAAGGTCCAGACTGTGAAGCAGTTCCCACAGCCCTCCACAAAGAAGGAACTGATGCGCTTCCTGGGGTACTACCATGCTTTCTGTAAACTTTTTAGTAGTAGTGTCCCCCCTGACCAATCTGTTAACTTCTTGATCCTACTTGAGACGCAGATGTCTCAACTAGGCACCTGGAAATGCAAATGCGCTACGCTAAATGCTAAATGTACTCGTTAAAACTCAAACGTTCATCAAAACACACATGCAGGGTATTGAATTAAAGCTACACTCGTTGTGAATCTAGCCAACAAGTCAGATTTTTTGCCCAACCTAGGTCGAGGCACAGACACGGTCTCAATGGTGATAGCTGAGCTGACTACACTGACTGTGCTAGTGGCAGACTCCACTAAGCTGGCAGGCTGGCTAACAGCCTGCTGCCTGGCCTGCACCCTATTTCATTGTGGAGCTAGGGGAGTTAGAGCCCTTTCTATGTTCATAGATAAGATGAGAGCACCCCTCCAGCTTGGATGGAGTCCGTCACTCCTCAACAGGCCAGGCTTGGTCCTGTTTGTGGGTCAGTTCCAGAAAGAGGGCCAATTATCTACAAATGCTATCTTTTAGGAGGGTCCAGAAAACAACCAGCGATTGAGTTGTGCGACTGCTGTAGAGCTCATCACTCCCCCTAACTGGGAGGGGACCAGAGACAATTACTCGATGCCGACCCATCTTTCTAGCTGATTTATACCCTGAAGCTATGTTGCGCTTGGTGACTTCTGACTGTTTCATCCTAACATTGTTGGTGCCGATGTGGATAACAATATTCCTATACTCTCTACACTCGCCAGTTTCAGCTTTAGCCAGCACCATCTTCAGATTAGCCTCAACTTCGGTAGCCCTGCCCCCTGGTAAACAGTGTATGATCGCTGGATGATTCGTTTTAAGTCTAAATCTACGGGTAATGGAGTCGCCAATGACTAGAGTTTTCAATTTGTCAGAGCTAATGGTAGGAGGCTTGGGCGTCTCAGACCCAGTAACGGGAGGAGTAGAGACCAGAGTAGGCTCAGCCTCTTACTCCGACTCCGACTCGCTGCTTAATGGGGAGAACCGGTTGAAAGTTTCTCTCGGTGAATGAGCGACACCGGTTGAGCATTCCTACAGCATTTCCCTCCAGAAGCCACGAGAAAGTTGTCCGGCTGCAGGGACAATCTATACTTACTGGTGGCACAGACGCTGTTTCATCCTTTCCTACACTGAAATTACCCTTGCCTAACGATTGCGTCTGAAGCTGGGCTTGCAGCACAGCTATCCTCGCCGCAAGGCGATTGTTCTCCTGTATATTATGAGTACAGCGACTGCAATTAGAAGGCATCATGTTAATGTTACTACTTAGCTTCGGCTGGTGGAGGTCCTGACGAACCATGTCCAGATATAGCATCCGGAGTGAAAAAGTTTAACCTGTTGAGTCTATGGGGGCGCTATTTCATTATTGGATAAAAAAACGTGCCCGTTTTAAGCGCAATATTTTGTCACGAAAAGATGCTCGACTATCCGTATAATTGACAGCTTTGGAAAGAAAACAGTCTAACGTTTCCAAAACTGCAAAGATATTATCTGTGAGTGCCACAGAACTCATGCTACAGGCGAAATCAAGATGAAACTTCAAACAGGAAATGAGCAGAATTTCTGAAGCTCTGTTTTCCAATGTCTCCTTATATGGCTGTGAATGCAGCAGGAACGAGCCTGCGCTTTCTGTCGTTTCTTCAAGATGTCTGCAGCATTGTGACGTATTTGTAGGCATATCATTGGAAGATTGGCCATAAGAGACTACATTTTCCAGGGGTCCGCCCGGTGTCCTTTGTCTAAATTGGTGCGTAATCTTCAGTTGCGGGCATTTTCTCCTGGGATTCAGAACAGAAAGCACACTTCCACGAAGGATATATCATCGAAGAGATATGTGAAAAACACCTTGAGGATTGGTTCTAAACAACGTTTGCCATGTTTCAGTCGATATTATGGAGTTAATTTGGAAAAAAGTTTGGCGTATTGATGACTGGATTTTCGTTTTTTTTTTGGTAGCCAAACGTGACGCACCAAACGGAGTGATTTCTCCTAAACAAATAATCTTTCAGGAAAAACTGAACATTTGCTATCTAACAGAGTCTCCTCATTGAAAACATCTAAAGTTCTTCAAAAGTAAATTATTTTATTTGAATGCTTTTCTGGTTTTTGTGAAAATGTTGCCTGCTAAATGCTAACGCTAATGCTAACGCTAAATGCTACGCTAGCTAGCTACTGTTACACAAATGATTGTTTTCCTATGGTTGAGAAGCATATTTTGAAAATCTGAGATGACAGTGTTGTTAACAAAAGGCTAAGCTTGAGAGCTAGCATATTTATTTCATTTCACTTGCGATTTTCATGAATAGTTAACGTTGCATTATGGTAATGAGCTTGAGTCTGTATTCACGATCCCGGATCCGGGATGGCTAATGAAAAAAGTAAAGCGAGGGAAAAACAAAATATAAACGGTAATTAAAAAGTAAAAACCGTCAAGTTGTCAGGTAGCAAAGTAAGGTTAGCAACAAAACGCACAGCAGCACCTAAACAAGTCTCAAATCTCAAATACATTCCTTTGAGTACAAAACAGTCCAAATACAGAATATGTTGGCTAGCTTGTTAAGTATAGGTGTTAGTTAGCTTGAACATTGAACACACTAAAGCCTTCAACAGACCAACAGTCTGCATTAATGCTGCATGATAAATTATGCAGTTATGTAATCCAAAATTGTTACTGGATATGTGAGCAATAAAAGTTCAACATTCACCTTTTGCTACTATTTCTGTCAAGTCTACACATACAATTTGATGCACACATTGGATAAATCTAACATATCCACCACACAGAACACACTGCAACTGCCTCTGCAATGCAATGCTGCAAGTTAAACGCAGTGTTCCATTGGAATGTACTTCTGGTGTACCAAAACACAATGGCGCTGTCGTTCTGATCAATGCATAAGCTTAGCAGCTAACATAGCTAGCAGGCTAATAATGCAATGCAACACCAACCTACCAGTCCATGAGAACAGTGGCCATTTCAGGGTCACTCTCCCAAACTGAATTCCAATGTTTATCCGGTTTTGGTCTTCCAATGTTAATCCTGGATTTGTCTTGAGCAGACTTTTTCCTCGCTTATTTTTCTCTTTTGGGGTTCGAATTGATTCAGATCCAAAAACCGAGAATGGTGCTTGTTTCTGTTGTCCCTGCTACAAGGACAGCTATCTTTATTTTTAATTTTTGTATTTTATTTCACCTTTATTTAACCAGGTAAGCTAGTTGAGAACAAGTTCTAATTTACAACTGCGACCTGGCCAAGATAAAGCAAAGCAGTGCGACATAAACAACCACACAGGGTTCCACATGGAATAAACAAGCGTACAGTCAAAAACACAATGGAAAAAAGAAAGTCTATATACTGTGTGTGCAAATGGCATGAGGAGGTAAGGCAATAAATAGGCCGTAGTAGCGAAGTAATTACAATTTAGCAAAGTAACACTAGAATGATAGATGAGCAGATAGTGATGTGCAAGTAGAAATACTGGTGTGCAAAAGAGCAGAAAGGTAAATAAAAACGGTATGGGGATGAGGTAGGTAGATTGGGTGGGCTATTTCCAGATGGGCTATGTACAGCTGCAGTGATTGGTTAGCTGCTCAGGTATCTGATGTTTAAAGTTAGTGAGAGAAATATAAGTCTCCAGCTTCAGCGATTTTTTTTTTTTTTTTTTTTGCAATTCGTTCCAGTCATTGGCAGCAGAGAACTGGAAGGAAAGGTGGCCAAAGGAGGTGTTGAGCTGTACCTGCTGGAGTGCATGCTTCGGGTGGGTGTTATTATCATTACCAGTGAGCTGAGATAAGGTGGAGCTTTACCTAGCATAGACTTATAGATGACCTGGAGCCAGTGGGTCTGGCGATGAATATATAGAGACGGCCAGCCGACTAGAGCATACAGGTCGCAGTGGTGGGTGGTATAAGGGGCTTTGTTGACAAAACGGATGGCACTGTGATAGACTGCATCCAGTTTGCTGAGTAGAGTATTGGAAGCTATTCTGTAAATGAAACGTCGAAGCCGAGGATCGGTAGGATAGTCCGTTTTATGAGGGTATGTTTAGCGGCGTGAGTGAAGGAGGCTTTGTTATGAAATAGGAAGCCGATTCTAGATTTAATTTTGAATTGGAGATGTTTATATAGTAAGTCTGGAAGGATAGTTTACAGTCTAGCCAGACACCTAGGTATTTGTAGTTGTCCACATATTTTATGTGAGAACCGTCCAGAGTGGTGATGCTAGTCGGGAGGGCGGGTGCGGGCAGCGATCGGTTGAAAAGCATGCATTTGATTTTACTAGTGTTTAACTTTTTATGGTATAGGGGACACTTGCGTCACACTTGGCCAAAAACCAGGGAAAATGCAGCGCGGCAAATTTAAATAAATGGATATAAAAATCAAACTTTCATTAAATCACACATGTAAGATATTCAGTTAAAGCTAAACTCGTTGTGAATCCAGCCAACATGTCAGATTTTAAAAAGGCTTTTCGGTGAAAGCATAAGAAGCTATTATCTGATGATAGCACAACAGTAAACAAAGAGGGTAGCATATTTCAACCCTGCAGGCGCTACACAAAATGCAGAAATAAAATATAAAACATACCTTACCTTTGACGAGCTTCTTTTGTTGGCACTCCAATATGTCCCATAAACATCACAATTGGTCCTTTTGTTCGATTCATTCCGTCCAAATGTTGCTTCCAAAATGCGCAACATCACTACAAAATATTTCAAAAGTTGCCTATAAACTTTGCCAAAATATTTCAAACTACTTTTGTAATACAACTTTAGGTATTTTTACACGTTAATAATCGATCAAATTGAAGACGGGTCTATCTGTGTTCAATACAGGAAGACAACAAACCAACGCTACTTTTCAAGTCTTGCACAACTCTCAACAGTGTTACGCAGTTCCTAGTTGGCCCTACTTCGTCATTGCACAAATGAATAACCTCAACCAAATTCCAAAGACTGATGACATCCAGTGGAAGCGGTATGATCTGAAAACCAGTTCCTAATAAATATCGTTTGCCAATGAGAATTCAGTGAACAGACAGCGACCTAAAAAAAAGAAAATCTGAGCGGTTATTCCTCGGGGTTTTGCCTGCTACATAAGTTCTGTTATACTCACAGACATGATTCAAACAGTTTTAGAAACTTTAGTGTTTTCTATCCAAATCTACAAATAATATGCATATCTTATATTCTTGCCATGAGTAGCAAGAAGTTGAAATTGGGCACGCTATTTATCCAAAAGTGAAAATGCTGCCCCCTATACCTTAAGAAGTTAAGAGCAGTTGGAGGCCACAGAATGAGTGCTGTATGGCATTGAAGCTCGTTTGTGTCCAAAGGAGAACCAGATGTATACAGAATGGTGTCATCTGTGTTGAGGTGGATCAGGGAATCACCCCGCAGCAAGAGCGACATTGTTGACATACACAGAGAAAAGAGTTGGCCTGAGACTTGAACCCTGTGGTACCCCCATAGAGACTGCCAGAGGTCAGGACAACAGGCCCTCTGATTTGACACACTGAACTCTGTCTGAGAAGTAGTTGGTGAACCAGGCAAGGCTGTCGTTTGAGAAACCAAGGCTGTTGAGTCTGCCGATAAGAATACGGTGATTGACAGAGTCGAAAGCCTCGGCCAGGTCAATGAGACGGCTGCACAGTACTATATTTTATCAATGATATCATTTATGATATCATTTAGTACCTTGAGCGTGGCTGAGGTGCAGCAGTGACCAGCTCGAAAATCGGATTGCACAGTGGAGAAGGTACGGTGGTATTCTAAATGTTAAGTGATCTGGTAAGTGATCTGTTTATTAACTTGGCTTTCGAAGACTCTAGAAAGGCAGGGCGTGATGGATATAGGTCTATAACAGTTTGCGTCTAGAGTGTCTCCTTTGAAAAGGGGGATGACCACGACAGCTTTCCAATCTTTAGGGATCTCAGATCTCGGAAAGAGAGGTTGAACAGACTGGTAATAGTGGTTGCAACAATGGCGGAGGATAATTTTAGAAAGAGAGGGTCCAAATTGTCTAGCCCAGCTGATTTGTACTGGTCCAGGTTTTGCAGCTCTTTCAGAACATCAGCTATCTGGATTTGGGTGAAGGAGAAGCTGGAGAGGCTTGGGCAAGTAGCTGCGGGGGGTGTGGAGCTGTTGGCCGGGGTTGGGGTAGCCAGGAGGAAATCATGGACAGCCGTAGAGAACTGCTTATTGAAATTCTCGATTATCGTGGATTTATCGGTGGTGACAGTGTTACCTAGCCTCAGTGCAGTGGGCAGCTGGGAGGAGGTGCTCTTATTCAAATGAACTTTATAGTGTACCAACACTTTTGGGGATTTAGAGCTACAGGATGCAAATGTCTGTTTGAAAATGATAGCCTTTTCTTTCCTGACTAACTGCATGTATTGGTTCCTGACTTCCCTGAAAAGTTGCATATCGCGAGGACTATAAGATGCTAGTGCAGTCCGCCACAGGATGCTTTTGTGCTGGTCGAGGGTAGTCAGGTCTGGAGAGAACCAAGGGCTATGTCTGTTCTTAGTTCTACATTTTTTGAAAGGGACATGCTTATTTAAGATGGTGAGGAAATTATTTTTAAAGAACGACCAGGCATCCTCGACTGACGAGAGGAGGTCAATTAGAAAGGCCTGCTCGCAGAAGTGTTTTAGGGAGCGTTTGACAGTGTTGAGGGGTGGTCGTTGGATTGCGAACACATAGCTGATGTAGGCGATGAGGCAGTGATCGCTGAGATCCTGATTGAAAACAGCAGAGGTGTATTTGGAGGGCAAGTTGGTCAGGATAATATCTATGAGGGTGCCCATGTTTACAGATTTTGGGTTGTACCTGGTGGGTTCCTTGATAATTTGTTTGAGATTGAGGACATCTAGCTTAGATTGTAGGACTGCCGGGGTTAAGCATATCCCAGTTTAGGTCACCTAACAGAACCAACTCTTTAGCTAGCTTGTTGGCTTTGTCTGCTCTGTTTGTTTCTGGAGGCTGTAATATTAGTTTACAAGTGACTATTACTTCCTCTCCAGCTCCGGGGCAGCATTGTCATTCGTGTAGGCAGGATTTAACGTAAATACACTTTGCCCAGCCCCCTTGTTTTCGTTCAAAGTGAAAACACTATACAAGAAGTGGGGCGGCATAGGGGTGCACAAAACCTGCGGATTACTGCTTTTAAGGGATGGGAAATACGCTTAATGCAACTCATGTCAGCTTGGCAAAGCAACAAGGTCCTCTCCATTAATAGTGACTAGATTCAGGAACCGCCTCACATGTGAGCAATTTGAGTGGATGGGGACAATGGGGAGGAAGGCATTTTTAGCAACTTTTTTTATTTTGAACATGAATACCACCAAAATCATTTAGAAAAAAACATTAAACAGTTTTTTTAGTTGATTATCACTGGGTAAGCACTGCTTGCCTTTTCTACCCTGACTGCACGCCACTGAGTCACTGTTCGCGTGTGACTAGGAGATAGAGCGAGTGCATAAATGAAGCCTATTGTATATTTCTAACCCTACTGCACTCACTATAATAATCACAGCTGTCGGTTTCTCAGCCGTCAATCACACTAACTCTCTCGTGATCTCTCTCTTTCACACACTCACTTTCTGTCCCTCAGCCCTTATTGGTTGTCTGTTTGTTATGGGATTCCACCCTACTTTTCATCAAAGTTATAGATCTAGGCTCTCCTTCCCACACCATTGATCTGGCACAGCATACCTGGCAGTGGTGTTACATGATAGACGGATGTACATAGTGGGAGAAGCCTATTGTAACGATCGTTGTTGGAAGGATTGGACCAAGGTGCAGCGTGGAAGGTGTGCATCATGTTTATTAATGGGAACCAGCAACAAAACAATAAAGAGTAACAAAACGAACGTGCAGTTCTGTAAGTGCAAAAAGGCTACAATACAAAAACAAGATCCCAGACACAACAAGTGGAAAAAGGCTGCCTAAATATGATCCCCAATCAGAGACAACGATAGACAGCTGCCTCAGATTGGGAACCATACCAGGCCAACCTAGAAACGAAAATAACTAGAATGCCCACCCTAGTCACACCCTGACCTAACCAAATAGAGAAATAAAAGGATCTCTACGGTTAGGGCGTGACACCTATCTCCAGCAAGTACTCTATCAAAGTTACTTGAATGAGGACTGAATGGAATGGAAGGGAGGATGAAGGTGAAGATGTATTGACAAATATATATACAGTAGATAGAGTAAGAAACCATAATGGCATAGAGCTAAGAATATTTCTTGGTCCCTCCGCTGCGGTCCCTCATGGGTCCCCTGCGTCCTAGAGAGAGCGGTGCAGTACACTTAGGATTCATCTCTTTCACTGGCACTTATTTGATATAACAGCCATCATCAGGGCAATTGGCTGTGTAATGACAGTGGTGCTGGAAGCATCCAATGAAGCTTAATTGCACTGAAATATCTTCTCAATCTATCAACCTTCTGGCTGGGCCAAGAGTGGGACACGCCTCTAGCTGCACCCTCCTCTCCCCCCTATTCTTTTCTGACATTTTCGGACACCACTCTAGCTGAGTTATTTCAGATAATTTTCAATCGCTCTCTAGTTCAGGCCGTTATCCCCACCTGCTTCAAATTCCACTATCATCCCTGTGTCCAAGAAAGGGAAAGTAACTAAACTGAATGATTACCGACCCGTAGCACTCAATTACATCATCATGAATTGCTTTCAGAGGCTAGTCAAAGACCACATCACCAACACACTCAACCCTCTCCAATTCACCTACCACAACGACTGATCACATATGACATAATCTCCATTGCACAGCGTACTGCCTTCACCCACCTGGACAAAAGGAATGATTACGTGAGGATGCTGTTCATCGGCTACAGCTAGGACCAGTACCAAATCCCGACACTCGAGACTACGTCAGAGTGGATAAATCTCCTTTACCCTCCGTTCTTTTGGCGAATGTGCAATCACTGTAGAATGAACTGGATAAGCTCTGTTCAAGACTATTCTATCAATGTGTTCTGAAGAACTGTAATATCCTATGTTTCTCAGAGTCATGGCTGAACAAGTACATGGTAAATATAAATCTACCTGGTTTTATACATCGACAGGACAGAACGGCTGGGTCGGGAAGCTGAGAAGGGGTGTGTCTCTTTGTTAACAACAACTGGTGCGTCATCTCTAATATTAAGGAAGTCTTGAGGTTCTGCTCACCTGAGTTAGAGAACCTCATGAGTTTTCATCTATATTTTTTGTAGCTGTCTATTTACCACCACAAACCGATGCTGGCGCTAAGACCACTCTCAACGACCTGTATAGGGCCATAAGCAAACACCAAAATGCTCACCCAGAGGCGGCGCGCCTAGTGGCCGGTGACTTTAATGCAGGAAAACTGAAATCCGTTTTACCTCATTTCGAGCAGCATGTCACCAGTGCAACTAGATGCAAAAAAACTCACACTAGGGTTGGGCGTTATCCAGATTTTCATATCATACTGCCCTTCTCTCATACCAGGATATACGACGTTATCGGCTTGGCACACAAGGGGGCACCAAAAAAAAAAATCCCATTGGGTGTCTATTACCAGAATGCAAACAATATTGGCACAAGTGATAGCACATTTCAATGGAGGCTGCTAGCTGAATATGCTAACAAGTGCAAACTAAAATGAAGGAATTGCAAATACCGTCAATACAGCTCATGAATGTATAAACTCAGCAAAAAAAGAAACTTTTCAGGAGCCTGTCTTCAAAGATAAATTATAAACATCCAAATAACTTCACATTTCTCCGTTGTAAAGGGTTTAAACACTGTTTCCCATGCTTGTTCAATGAACCATAAACAATTAATGAACATGCACCTGTGGAACGGTCGTTAAGACACTAACCGCTTACAGATGGTAGGCAATTAAGGTCACAGTTATGAAAACATAGGACACTAAAGAGGCCTTTCTACTGACTCTGAAAAACACCAAAAGAAAGATGCCCAGGGTCCCTGCTAATCTGCGTGAACGTGTCTTAGGCATGCTGCAAGGAGGCATGAGGACTGCAAATGTGGCCAGGGCAGTAAAATGCAATGTCCGTACTGTGAGACACCTAAGATAGCGCTACAGGGAGACAGGACAGACCGTTCTCGCAGTGGCAGACCACGTGTAACAACACCTGCACAGGATTGGTACCTCCGAACACCACACCTGCGGGACAGGTACAGGATGACAACAACAACTGCCCGAGTTACACCAGGAACGCACAATCCCTCCATCAGTGCTCAGACTGTCCACAATAGGCTGAGAGAGGCTGGACTGAGGGCTTGTAGGCTTGTTGTAAGGCAGGTCCTCACCAGACATCACCGGCAACAACGTCGCCTATGGGCACAAACCCACCGTCGCTGGACCAGACAGGACTGGCAAAAAGTACTCTTCACTGACGAGTCGCGGTTTTGTCTCACCAGGGGTGATGGTCGGATTTGCATTTATCGTTGAAGGAATGAGCATTACACAGAGGCCTGTACTCTGGAGCGGGATCGATTTGGAGATGGAGGGTCCGTCATGGTCTGGAGCGGTGTGTCACAGCATCATCGGACTGAGCTTGTTGTCATTGCAGGGAATCTCAACGCTGTGCGCTACAAGGAAGACATCCTCCTCCCTTGTGGTATATGGTGGAAAAATTGGAAGATTATGTTGTAAATCTTTAATTGCATCAAATGGTTGTGTTACGCAACAGAATAGAGAATTCTGTTTACTATTGTGTGTGTGTTCTACTGAGGATGGGCCTTTGGAAGATAACACTGACAGAGGAGATTTACGATGCCTTTTGGGTGATAAAACCTAAAGAGCATTCCAGAGCATGAGTTAATTTTTCTGATCTATAGCATACCAGGGAGAGATGGTTCCAGTTTGGAGTCGGAGGGCAAGACACTAATACAATAAAAACGGTTGACACAGCAGATGCTGTCTGCTATGCATTATAGGTATCTTTTATCCAGATCTTAACCTTGTGACCCATTCTATATATCTGTTGTTCGTCATGTAGGTTGAAAGGGGTGTATCTTGGCTATAAAAGACCTTTGCACTTTGGTCTCGGGGCTCTTAACGAATCATCTGAGCGTAAATCGTCGACCAGCCATGATCAGCAATCATTATCGTAGAGCACTCAATCGATTAACTGTATATGTGTGTGTTGTATTGACCTGCTCCCTTATTACTATGTGATTAAATATTTAGTTTAAGTATAGCTCTGACTTGTGTGATAAGTTTGTCTCTTCTCATTTGATAGTAAAGAAATTAGCCACCACAGGTACCCTTTCTGCAGGCTCATCCTGACATGACCCTCCAGCATGACAATGCCACCAGCCATATTGCTCGTTCTGTGCGTGATTTCCTGCAAGACAGGAATGACAGTGTTCTGCCATGGCCAGCGAAGAGCCCAATGGGATCTCAATCCCATTGAGCACATCTGGGACCTGTTTAATCGGAGGGTGAGGGCTAGGGCCATTGCCCACAAATGTCCTGGAACTTGCAGGTGCCTTGGTGGAAGAGTGGGGTAACATCTCACAGCAAGAACTGGCAAATCTGGTGCAGTTCATGAGGAGGAGATGCACTGCAGTAATTAATGCAGCTGGTGACCACACCAGATATTGACTGTTACTTTTGATTTTGACCCCCTTTGTTCAGGGACACATTATTCAATTTCTGTTAGTCACATGTCTGTGGAACTTGTTCAGTTTATGTCTCAGTTGTTGAATCTTTTTATGTTCATACAAATATTTACACATGTTAAGTTTGCTGAAAATAAACACAGTTGACAGTGAGACGACATTTCTTTTTTTGCTGAGTACATATATGTGACTTGTTTCAGGAAACTAGGTATAAGGAGAGCCTTTTGAATGTAATCCTAGTTGGTTTAGACACAGAAAAGGACAGCAACCTTCCCGCTAGACATGATTGGCTGAGATAATGAGTGAGCTGTGCATGCCAAGAGATGAGTTTTGATTGGTCTGCCATGTAGCGCGCTTCTGTCTATTTGAGCTGGTCAGTATGTGTAAAAGGTCATTCTTTCTATTGCTGCTTTTTTCAAAGATATCACTTAGTAGATCTGCATAAGTGTTGCTCTCCACTTTCTTGGGGACCGAGTTTTGAAATCAGTTGAATTAGAGTATGATAGCTAAGGAGATGGAGAAAACACATCCGGATTACATTTTCAAACTAAAGGCAACCATGGCATCCGTGACAGAGAGGGAGAAGCATTTATCCATGTATATGGATAAGATGGTCCAGCTAGCTACATTTTCAGATATTATACATTTCTAATTTTGTCAGAAAGTCATTTTCATTTCAAGTTAAAGTGTACTGTTAGCTAGCTAGCTAACGTTACATGTATGATCTGTGTAGTAATATTATTCCTATCTCAGAGACATTTGCTTTGCTAGTTATAGCCTAATTTTAGCTAGCTAACATTGACCCTGGTTGGTTAGATACCTGCAGATTCATGCAGAGTAGTAACTCTGTCTGTTGAGTTGGGATTATGGTTCATTGTTTAGCTAGCTAGCTACATGTCTTAACAAAAGAGTCCGCTATGCAAGTAACCATTTCAATAGAATGTCATGATGTCACTGCGACAACTGTTGATAGACATAGCTGGTAAATTCACTCTGGCTATCTACTCTGATTTCAGAGCAGAATAACTGACAATTTATGAATGCTCAACACTCGTTGAATATGGCGGGTGTCAGTAAACGTTTTTAAAAAAGCGCAATTAAATTGTTGCCAGCAGCACAGTTGCAGTCACCAACGCTCTGGATAACCTGCTCTGCTAGTGCGAGTAAAATGGTCACAGTGAGCTGTTCTAAGGTGTATGTAAACTTCCAACTTCAACTGTACATTTCTCCCTCAATTACCACGTACCTCTGCACATCGACTCGGCACTTGTACCACATGTATAGTTGAAGTCAGAAGTTTACATACACCTTAGCCAAATACATTTAAACTGTTTTTCACAATTCCTGACATGTAATCATAGTAAAAATCCTTGTCTTAGGTCAGTTATGATCACCACTTTATTTTAAGAATGTGAAATGTCAGAATAATAGTAGAGAATGATTTATTTCAGCTTTTATTTATTTCATCACATTTCAAGTGGGTCAGAAGTTTACATACACTCAATTAGTATTTGGTAGCATTGCCTTCAAATTAATAAACCTGGGTCAAACATTTCAGGGGTAGCCTTCCACAAGCTTCCCACAATAAGTTGTGTGAATTTTGGCCCATTCCTCCTGACAGAGCTGATGTAATTGAGTCAGGTTTGTAGGCCTCCTTGCTTGCAAACTCTTTCAGCTCTGCTCACAAAATTTCTAAAAGATTGAGGTCTGGGCTTTGTGATGGCCACTCTAATACCTTGACTTTGTTGTCCTTCAGCAATTTTTCCACAACTTTGGAAGTATTTATTTTTGTATTTTATTTCACCTTTATCCAGGTAGGCTAGTTGAGAACAAGTTTTCATTTACAACTGCGACCTGGCCAAGATAAAGCAAAGCAGTTTGACACATACAACAACACAGAGTTACACATGGAATACACAAACAGTCAATTATAGAGTAGAAAAAGTCTATAAACAGTGAGTGAGGTAAAACAATTAGGTATGATAAGGGAGGTAAGGCAATAAATTGGCCATGGTGGCGAAGTAATTGCAATATACCAATTAAACACTGGAGTGATAGATGTGCAGAAGATGAATGTGCAAGTAGAGATAATGGGGTGCAAAGAATCAAGATAAATTAATAAATACAGTATGGGGGATGAGGTAGTTGGATGGGCTATTCACAGATGGGCTATGTACAGTATGTACAGTATGCTTGGGGTCAATGTCCATTTGGAAGACCCATTTGCGACCAAGCTTTAACATCCTGACTGATGTCTTGAGATGTTGCTTCAATATATCTACAAAATATTCCTTCCTCATGTTGCCATCTTTTTTTGTTAAGTGCACCAATCCCACCTGCAGCAAAGTACCCCCACAACATGATGCTGCCACCCCCGTGCTTTACGGCTGGGATGGTGTTCTTCGGCTTGCAAGCCTCCTCCTTTTTCCTCCAAACATAACAATGGTCAATATGGCCAAACAGTTCTGTTTTTGTTTCATCAGACCAGAGGACATTTCTCTAAAAAGTATGATCTTTGTCGTCATTGAAAATAAGAATTTGGTCTTAGGGGAACCCCCCCATTCAGCTGAAAAGGTCGCGCGGGGAATTCAAAAATATTCTTTCGAAATATTTGACTTTCACACATGAACAAGTCCAAGTCCAATACAGCAAATGAAAGATAAACATATTGTTAATCTACCCATCATGTCCGATTTTTAAAATGTTTTACAGCGAAAACACAACATATATTTATGTTAGACCACCACCAAATATAAGCCATTCCCAGCCAAAGATAGTCACAAAAGCAGAATTAGAGATAAAATGAATCACTAACCTTTTGATAATCTTCATCAGATGACACACATAAGGCATGTTACACAATACATCTATGTTTTGTTCGATAATATGCATATTTATATCCACAAATCTCGGTTTACATTGACGCCATGTTCAGAAATGCCTCCAAAATATCCGGAGGAATTAGAGAGCTACGCCAGATAACAGAAATACTCATCATAAACTTTGACTAAAGATACATGTTCTACATATAATTAAAGATACACTGGTTCTTAATGCAACCGCTGTGTCAGACTTTTTTAAAACGTTACGAAAAAAGCCTACCATGCAATAATCTAAGACGGCGCTCAGACATAAATATATTTCTCCGCCATGTTGGAGTACACAGAAATACGAAATTACATCATAAATATTCGCTTACTTTTGATGATCTTTCATCAGAATGCAGTGCAAGGAGTCCTAGTTCCACAATAAATCGTTGTTTTGTTCCATAATGTCCAATACTAGTGTCCAATTAGCTGCATTTGCTAGCACTTTCAGCTCACGTGCCCAAAAGCTGACGCTGGTCCAGGAGAACTCGGACGAAAACTTCAAAAATATATATTCCAGGTCGAAAAAAACTGGTCAAACTAAGTAGAGAATCAATCTTCAGGATGTTATTTTCATATATATCCAATAACGTTCCAACCGGAGCAGACATTTTAATTTGCAGCCAAATGGAACGATGGTGATATCTACAGACAAATGCGCAACCAGGAAACGGCATTCTGTCGGGACAGTGACTCATTCCCCTCCCATTCGGTCAAAGTTCACACCAGATGCTCCAGTCAACGTTCTACTGAATGAGGACGTCTAGTGGAAGGCGTAGGAAGTGCTAACAGATCTATATCTTATTTGGAAGTGAAGAAGCGATGACTTAAAATTAGACCCGCATTCAGAATTTCACTTCCTGTTTGCCTGCCCTACGAGTTCTGTTATACTCACAGACATAATTCAAACAGTTTTAGAAACTTCAGAGTGTTTTCTATCCAATAGTACTAATAATATGCATATATTAGCAATCCTGGACAGAGTAGGATGCAGTTTACTATGGGCACGCAATTCATCCAATGTGAAAATACTGCCCCCTATCCCCAATAAGTTAAATAAAGGTAAAATAAATAAATAAATACAACTTCTGATTTCAACTGTATATATATTTCAAGTTATCGTTACTCACTGTGTTTTTATTCCTCGTGTTGTATTATTTTTCTGCTTCTTTCTAGTTGATTTACTATTTCTCTTTTTCCCTCTAATTATTGTTGGGATGGACCTATAAGTTATCATTTCCCTATTAGTCTACACCTGTTGTTTACGAAACGTGACAAAATACAATATGATTGGATTCAATACAATAGTGCCCACTAAGCTCACCACAAAGCTCACAGCCCTGGAAATGAACTCCTCCCTATGCAACTGGGTCCTAGACCTCCTGATGGGCACTTTTAGGTGGTGAAGGTATCAGCAATACCTTCTCCACCCTGATCCTCATCACGGTGCCCCACAAATGTGCATCCTCAGTCCCCTCCTGTACTCCCTGTATACCCATGACTGTGTGGCCTCACGCAGTTCAACTCCATCATCAAGTTCGCTGACGACACAACATTAGTATGCCTGATTACCAACAACAACAAGACGGCCTACAGAGAGGAGGTAGGCACTCTGACGGCATGATGCTAGTTAAACAACCTCTCCCTTAATGTCAGCAAAGCAAAGGAGCTGATTGTGGACTTCAGGAGGAACCAGGCCGGGTACGTGTCCATCCTCAACAGGGCAACCGTGGAGGTCAAGAACTTCGAGTGCCTTGGCGTACACAGCGCATGTCGGGCATCCCTTTTACCACATTTTGTTACGTAACTGCCTTGTTCTAAAATGGACTAAATAATTGTTTTAATGAATCAATCTACACAATACCCCACAATGACAAAGCAGAAACTGTTTTTTAGAAATGTTTGCAAATGTATTAAAAATAAAAAACATAAATATCTTATTTACATAAGCATTCAGACCGTTTGCTATGAGACTCATTTTTTTTTTTTTTAGCTCAGGTGAATCCTGTGTCCACTGATCATCCTTGAGCTGTTTCTACAATTTGATTAGAGTCCACCTGTGGTAAATTCATATGATTGGACATTATTTGCAAAGGCACACACCTGTCTATATAAGATCCCACTGTTGACAGTGCATGTCAGAGCAAAAACCAAGCTATGAGGTCAAAGGAATTGTCCATAGAGTTCTGAAACAGGATTGTATGGAGGCAAAGATCTGGGGAAGTGTACCAACACATTTCTGCAGCATTGAAGGTCCCCAAGAACACAGTGGCCTCCATCATTCTTAAATTGAAGAAGTTTGGAACCACTAAGACACTTCCTAGAGCTGGCTGCCCGGCCAAACTGAGCAATTGGGGGAGAAGGGCCTTCATCAGGGAGGTGACCAAGAATCCGATGGCATAGTTCCTCTGTAGAAATGGGAGATCCTTCCAAAAGGACAACCATCTCTGCAGCACTCCACTGATCAGGCCTTTATGGTAGAGCGGCCAGACGGAAGCCACTCCTTAGTAAAAGGCACATGACAGCCCGCTTGGAGTTGGCCAAAAGGCATCTAAAGGACTCTCACACCATGAGAAACAAGATTCTCTGGTCTAATGAAACCAAGATTGAACTTTGGCCTGAATGCCAAGCCCTCGACTGGAGTAAACCTGGCACCATCCCTACGGTGAGGTGTAGCAGCATCATGCTGTGGGGATGTTTTTAAGTGGCAAGGACTGGGAGACTAGTCTGGATCGAGGTTAAGATGAACGGCGCAAAGTACAGAGAGATTCTAGATGAAAACCTGCTCCAGAGCGCTCAGGACCTCAGACCGGGGCGAAGGTTCACCTTCCAACAGGACAACAACCCTAAGCACAGAGCCCGGACTTGAACCCAACCGAACATCCCTGGAGAGACCTGAAAATAGCTGTGTTGCAATGCTCACCTTCTAACCTGACAGAGCTTGAGAGGATCTGGAGAGAAGAATTGGAGAGACTGCCCAAATACACGTGTGCCAAGCTTTTATCGTCATACCCTTGAAGACTCAAGGCGATAATTTCTTCCAATGGTACTTCAACAAAGTACTGAGTAAAGGGTCTCAATACTTACGTAAATGTGATATTTCAGTTTTTATTATTCATTAATCAGCAAAAATGTATAAAAAACTGTTTTTCTTTGTCACTATGGGGTATTGTGTGTAGATTGATGGGAAACAAACAATTAAATCCATTTTAGAATAAGGCTGAAACATAACAAAAGGTGAAAAAAGTCAAGGGGTCTGAATACTGTATATGATCATTTTATATATTTTCTTTGAACTGCGATGTCGGAGTTCGGAGCTGCTTGGGAGAGAATGTATACTGTAAATCTCCCTGGTCTTTGTGGTTGAATCTGTGCTTGAAATTCACTACTCGATTCAGGGACCTTACAGATAATTCTATGTGTGTGGTACATACAATTGTACGCGTGTGGTCATTCAAATGAGTCCATGCAACTTATTATGTAATTTGTTATGCACATTTGTCTTGAACTTATTTAGGCTTGACATTGGGGCTGCAGGTAGCCCAGTGATTAGAGCGTTGGGCCAGTAACCAGTTGGTTGCTATATTGAATCCCGAGCCGACAAGTTGTTCTGCCCCTGAACAAGGCAGTTAACCCACTGTTCCTAGGCCGTCGTAAAAATAAGAATTTGTTCTTAACTGACTGACTTGCCTTGTTAAATAAAGGTAAAAAATAACCAAAGGGTTGAATACTTATTGACTCGCGACATTTCATTTTTTTTTTTACATATTTTGTCAAATGTCCTACAAACAAAATTCCACTTTGACATTATGGAACGTTGTGTGTAGATCAGTGACAAAAACATCTAAATTTGATCAATTTTAAGTTCAGGCTGTAACACAAGAACAGTTGGAAATAGTCAAGGGGTGTGAATACTGTATCTCTATACTCCCCTCTGACTCAGCTTGTAACCCCCCAACCGCCCCCCCCCAAACCCCACCTCCCACCCAACATCCCAAACACCACAAGTGTACAGTGAACACACACACACACACACACACAATCCCAAACACGACACACATACACAAATAGGGTTTACGATAACCTTGGAGTCTGTGCCACCCTGAGGAGATTACATTGAGTGGATGGTTAGACGAAATGTCATTTAGTTTAGTTTTAGAGGTGAATAATTGGCACGTGTAAAATAATCACTTTAGACCTTGAGTGGATAATAAGGGGTACAACTATGTTAGGCCTACCTCACAAAATATACTAACCCAAGTAAGTGTAGAATCCTGCAAGACACATGTTAAAGAATGAATGTAGCAGTACTCTTTTGCGTCCATGCACAATGTACACTGCTCAAAAAAATAAAGGGAACACTAAAATAACACATCCTAGATCTGAATGAATGAAATATTCTTATTAAATACTTTTTTCTTTACATAGTTGAATGTGCTGACAACAAAATCACACAAAACTTATCAATGGATATCAAATTTATCAACCCATGGAGGTCTGGATATGGAGTCACACACTAAATTAAAGTGGAAAACCACACTACAGGCTGATCCAACTTTGATGTAATGTCCTTAAAACAAGTCAAAATGAGGCTCAGTAGTGTGTGTGGCCTCCACATGCCTGTGTGACTTCCCTACAACGCCTGGGCATGCTCCTGATGAGGTGGCGGATGGTCTCCTGAGGGATCTCCTCCCCGCCCTGGACTAAAGCATCCGCCAACTCCTGGACAGTCTGTGGTGCAACGTGGCGTTGGTGGATGGAGCGAGACATGATGTCCTAGATGTGCTCAATTGTATTCAGGTCTGGGGAACGGGCGGGCCAGTCCATAGCATCAATGTCTTCCTCTTGCAGGAACTGCTGACACACTCCAGCCACATGAGGTCTAGCATTGTCTTGCATTAGGAGGAACCCAGAGCCAACCGCACCAGCACATGGTCTCACAAGGGGTCTGAGGATCTCATCTCGGTACCTAACGGCAGTCAGGCTAACTCTGGCGAGCACATGGAGGGCTGTGCGACCCCTCAAAGAAATGCCACCCCACACCATGACTGACCCACCGCCAAACCGGTCATGCTGGAGGATGTTGCAGGCAGCAGAACATTCTCCACGGCGTCTCCAGACTCGGTCTCGTCTGTCACATGTGCTCAGCGTGAACCTGCTTTCATCTGTGAAGAGCACAGGGCGCCAGTGGCGAATTTGCCAATCTTGGTGTTCTCTGGCAAATGCCAAACGTCCTGCACGGTGTTGGGCTGTAAGCACAACCTCCACCTGTGGACGTCGGGCCCTCATACCACCCTCATGGAGTCTGTTTCTGACCGTTTGAGCAGACACATGCACATTTGTGTCCTGCTGGAGGTCATTTTGCAGGGCTCTGGCAGTGCTCCTCCTGCTCCTTCTTGCACAAAGGTGGAGGTAGCGGTCCTGCTGCTGGGTTGTTGCCCTCCTACGGCCTCCTCCACGTCTCCTGATGTACCGGCCTGTCTCCTGGTAGCGCCTCCATGCTCTGGACACTATGCTGAAAAACACAGCCAACCTTCTTCCCACAGCTCGAATTGATGTGCCATCCTGGATGAGCTGCACTACCTGAGCCACTTGTGTGGGTTGTAGACTCCGTCTCATGCTACCACTAGAGTGAAAGCACCACCAGCATTCAAATTGACCAAAACATCAGCCAGGAAGCATAGGAACTGAGAAGTGGTCTGTGGTCACCACCTGCAGAACCACTCCTTTATTGGTGGTGTCTTGCTAATTGCCTGTAATTTCCACCTGTTGTGTATTCCATTTGCACAACAGCATGTAAAATGTATTGTCAATCAGTGTTGCTTCCTAAGTGGACAGTTTGATTTCACAGAAGTGTGATTGACTTGGAGTTACATTGTGTTGTTTAAGTGTTCCCTTTATTTTTTTGAGCAGTGTATTTGTACTCCCCCTGCACTGAAATCAGCAGATTACCAAGGTTGGTGGTTGTTGGTCTTCCAGCACGCCAACAACCCCAAACACACATCAAAAGAACCCTGGAATGGTTTAAGAAGAAACACTGGACTGTTCTGGAGTGTAGCCCAGATCTGAATTATAGCCCAAAACCTATGGTGAGATCTGAAAACAGACGTTGGTGAAGGGCATCCCTCAAAAATGTAAGAATTGGAGAAGTTTGCTACTGAAGAGTGGGCCAAATTGCCAGTAGAAAGCGGCTACAAGAAGTGTTTGCCTGCAGTTATCTTTGCCGAAGTCTGTACAACTAAGTACTAGCTACCATTACCATTTGTCATTAACCTGTTTGGGATATGGGGCAGCATTTTCACATTTGGATGAAAAGCGTGTTCAGAGTAAACTGCCTGCTAGTCAGTCCCAGTTGCTAATATATGCATATCATTAGTATATTTGGATAGAAAACACTCTGAAGTTTCTAAAACTGTTTGAATGATGTCTGTGAGTATAACAGAACTCATATGGCTGGTGAAAACCTGAGAAAAATCCAACCAGGAGGTGGGCAATCTGAGGTTTGTAGTTTTTCTTTGCCTATTGAATATACAGTGTCTATGGGGTCAAATTGCACTTCCTAAGGCTTCTACTAGATGTCAACAGTCTTTAGAACCTTGTTTGATACTTCTACTTTGAAGGAGGGGGGAATGGGAGTTGAATGAATCAGTGGTCTGGCAGAGTGGCATGAGCTGGTCACGCGTGTTCACGTGAGAGTTAGTTTGCGTTCCATTGCATTTCTGAAGACAAATGAATCCTCCGGTTGGAACACTATTGAAGATTTAGGATAAAAACATCCTAAAGATATATTCTATACATCGTTCGCATGTTTCTACAAACTGTAATATGACTTTTCTTCTGAACTTTTGCCTGGACCTGCCCGCTCATCGTGAGTTTGGATTTGTGAACTGAACGTGCGAACAAAAGGAGGTATTTGGACATAAATTATGGATTTTATCCAACAAATCAAAAATGTATTGTGGAACTGGGATTCCTGGCAGCGCATTCTGATGAAGATCATCAAAGGTAAGTTAATATTTATAATGCTATTTCTGACTTCTGTTGACTCCAACATGGCGGATATCTGTATGGCTTGATTTGTTGTCTCAGTGCTGTACTCAGATTATTGCATGGTTTGCTTTTTCCGTAAACTTTTTTGAAATCTGACACAGCGGTTGCATTTAACAAGAAGTTTATCTTTCATTTGGTGTATTGCACTTGTGAATGTATGAAAGTTACATATTTATAAAAAATATATTTGAATTTCGCGTACTGCCTTTTCAGCGGAATGTTGTCGAGGAAGTGTCTTTAATTTCTAGATTAAAATTGTAAACTTAAGCTTACAATGTTTTTATTAGTTCTGCATTGTTGAACATCCACTTGAACATCCACATACAAGGTGGGGAGACAAAGCTTTTTGAATTTCACCTTATTTGAAATGAAAAAGGGAAATACACCGAACAAAAATATAAACGCAACCTGAAACAATTTCAAAGATTTTACTGAGTTACAGTTCATATAAGGAAATCAGTCAATTTAAATGAATTCATTAGGCCCTAATATATGGATTTCACATGACTGGAAATACAGATATACATCTGTTGGTCACAGATACTTAAAAAAAAAGTAGGGGCATTGATTAGAAAATCCGTCAGTATCTGGTTCGACCACATTTTGCCTCATTGATCAGGCTGTTCAGTGTGGCCTGTGGAATGTTGTCCAACTCCTCTTCAATGGTTGTGCGAAGTTGCTGGATATTGGCAGAAACCGGAACACGCTGCCGTACACGTCGAACCAAAGTATCCTAAACATGCTCAATGGGTGACATGTCTGGTGAGTATACAGGCCATGGAAGAACTGGGACATTTTCAGCTTCCAGGAATTGTGTACAGATCCTTGCGACATGGGGCCGTGCATTATCATGCTGAAACATGAGGTGATGGCGGCAGATGAAGGGCATGACAATGGGCCTCAGGATCTCGTCACGGTATCTTCGTGCATTCAAATTGACATCGATAAAATGCAATTGTGTTCGTTGTCCACACGACGCCCTACACGCTGTCTGCCATCTGCCCGGTACAGTTGTGGGATTCATCCGTGAAGAGCACATTTCTCCAGCGTGCCAGTGGCCATCAAAGATGAACATTTGCCCACTGAAGTCGGTTACGACACCGAACTGCAGTCACGTCAAGACCCAGTGAGGACGACGAGCACGAAGATGAGCTTGCCTGAGACGGTTTCTGACAATTTGTGCAGAAATTATTTGGGAGTGCAAAACCACAGTTTCATCAGCTGTCTATGTGGCTGGTCTCACACTCTCCCGCAGGTGAAGATGTGGATGTCCTGGGTCGGCGTGGTTACACGTGGTCTGGGGATGTGAGGCCATTTGGACGTATTGCCAAATTCTCTAAAACTATGTTGAAGGCGGCTCATGGTAGAGAAATTAACATTACATTTTCTGGCAACAGCTCTGGCGGATGTTTCTGCAGTCAGCATGCCAATTGCCTGCTCCCTCCAAAACTTCAGACATCTGTGGCATTGTGTTGTGTGACACAACTGCACATTTTAGAGTGGCCTTTTATTGTCCCCACAGGTGCACCTCTGTAATGATCATGCTATTTAATCAGCTTCTTGATATGCCACACCTGTCAGGTGGATGGATTTTTTTGGAGATGGATAAATACTCACCAACAGGGATGTAAATACATTTGTGCAATAAGCTTTTTGTGTGTACGGAATATTTCTGTTATATTTGATTTCAGCTCATAAAACATGGGACCAACACTTTATATCTTGTATTTGTATTTTTGTTCAGTGTACATAGATGGGGCTATGGATGCAAGGACTCAACATCCATCAGATAAAATTATAGTTTTAACCATGTTTTGAAGCTATACAGTGTTTGTTTAAAATTACATTGTTTTCAAACAATGGAGTAAATAATGCTTATGTTGGGTTCTGGTGGAGTAAAGCAGTTGAACTAAGCTCACGAGGCATTTATCATTTACACTGTTGAAGAATCAATGGCTATATATCAATAAAGTTAAGTTAAGAACCAATTCCAGACTGACCTTTAATAGTATCTGATGTTCTATAATAAAGTGAAAACTGTCAAATATAACAAGTGCACCGTATGTTTTTAACCACTATCAAGACCATTTGATAATTTTAGAAATGGTATTCAAAGACACCATTTCTTTATTTATTAAGTGATATTTGTATTATTTTATTGCTGCCATAATAATAAACAACATGTCACTTTGATGTTCTGAAAAGTCTTGCTGTGCCTACATACAGTTTTCAGATGGGTGTAAGTGTCAACAAAAATTCTTTTTAAAAAGCCTTTTTTACACCAGCCTGGGAGGAACCTTTTATTACATGCCAGCCTGCAAGGCACCTATTTATCCTTCACAGCCTGGGAGTCAACTACAATATTTAAGGGTGACAATATATTTGACTGCAACTCTATGTACAAACGGAGGACGCATCATGCTCCATTTCGCATACTTTGATTTGGACTCATGCTTCGACCCGTTCTCGGAGCACAGTAGTATGCATATTGAGAAACACCCCTGGTTTAACTAATCAAGAGCTTGATGATTGGTTGATTAGTTGAATCAGGAGTGTCCTTGCAGGGGTGGAAAAAGATGGACTGTCTGGTTGTCCTCTAGGTAAGGGGTTGGAAATACTGATCTATTACAAACACAAATCAAATCTACTCAGGTCTACTAAGTCCTGCCAGCTTCCTGACAATAACTCAGGTGTGTGTTTTCATCCATCTTGACAATCCTGCAAGACACCAGAGCCCTGAAAAATGTCTTTTGTTGGGATGGCTTTCCAGTCAGGGACAGAGTGACAAATTGAGGGTCACTTCATGTTGGGACAGAATGTATCATCCAGACAGACACTCAATATAAAAAAACAGTGCTGGGTCTTGTCTCAGCCTTATGACTCGGCATACAGATTGAGAGGAGAGGAGGAGAGAAGCAGAATACAACAGAACAACAGCCTCTCTTGATTCCTTAGGGATTCGTGTGCCTTATTTCCAGTGGTGTATTCTCTACCATGGCGCCTAACTCCCTGCTCTCTGCCCTTGTACTTTCAATTATTAGTTCTCTCTGTTCCATGGGAGGAGAGAGAGAGAGAGAGAGAACAGGTGAGGAGGCCAGACATATCAAATCACCACATAGCAAAGTCAAGACCTCCTCATCTGTGGATGGGTTTTTGATTATACCAGATCTTTAGAGGTTTGTTGTGAAACAGCAACAAAGGGGGAACACATAATAGCATGCATCACAAGTGGCACCCTGTTCCCTATATAGTTCTCCGAAAGTAGAGCAGTATTCAAAACCTCTTAAGGATCGGACCCTTTTTTACAATCTGGATAATATGTGTGAAATGCTCGATAATGTATGTGATAGCAACAGAGAATTATATTTTCTGGGTGATTTAAATATTGACTGGCTATCATCAAGCTGCCCACTCAGGAAAAAACTTCAAACTGGATCAACCTGGATCAGGTTGTCAGTCAACCTACCAGGGTAGTTACAAACAGCACAGGAATAAAATCATCAACATGTATTGATCACATTTTTACTAAGGCTGCAGATATTTGCTTTATAGCAGTATCCAAATCCATAGGATGTATTGATCACAATATAATAACCATATCTAGGAAAACCAAAGTTCCAAAGGCTGGGCCTAATATAAGTGTATAAGAGGTCATACAATAACTTTTGTAGTGATTCATATGTTGATGATGTAAAGAGTATTTGCTGGTCTGTGGTGTGTAATGAGGAGCAACCAGACACTGCACTTGACACATTTATGAAACTACTTATTCCAGTTACTAATAAGCACACACCCATTAAGAAAATGACTGTAAAAACTGTTAAATCCCCTTGGATTGATGATTAACTGAAAAATTGTATGGTTGAGAGGGATGAGGCAAGAGGTATGGCAATTAAGTCTGCCAGCCCAACTGATTGGCAAATGTACTGCAAATTAAAAAATCATATGACTAAACTAAAGAAAAAGAAACTACACTATGAAACAAAGATAAATTATATAAAGAATGATAGTAAAACGCTTTGGGGCACCTTAAATTACATTTTGGGGAAAAAAAGCCAACTCGGCTCCTTCATTCATTGAATCTGATTCAATGAATCACAAAGCCCACTGATATTGCAAACTACTTTAATGACTTTTTCATTGGCAAGATAAGCAAACTTAGGGTTGACATGCCAGCAACAAACGCTGACACCACACATCCAAGTATATTGGACCAAATTATGAAAGACAAAACTTTTACTTTTGAGTTCCTTAAAGTCAGTGCAGAAGAGGTGAAAAATGTATTGTTGTCTATTAACAATGACAAGCCACTGGGGTCTGACAATCTAGATGGAAAATTACTGAGGATAATAGCAGCTAATGTGGATCCATAATAAATACTACTCCCTTCACAGAACAGCGCGAACTGGCTCTAACCAGAATAGAAAGAGTAGTGGGAAGCCCCGGTGCACAACTGAGGACAAGTGCAATAGAGTGTCTGGTGTGAGAAACAGACAGCTCACAAGTCCTCAACTGACAGTTTCATTAAATAATACCCGCAAAACACCAGTCTCAACGTCAACAGTGAAGAGGCGACTACGGGATGCTGGCCGTCTAGGCAGAGTTGCAAACTTGTGAGGAGTCTGTTTCTCAAACTATAAACTATAATGTACTCTACTTGCCTTCTTGCTCATTTGTGCACCGGAGCCTCCCACTCCTCTTTCTATTCTGGTATATATATTTTTTCCAACGGGGCTATACATTTGGGTGAGTTTTTTTCTCGCCTGAGTAGCCTTGTTTCACTGCCAAAAATTCAATTAAAACATCTAGTGTTCAGCAAAACAACAACACAATGTCAAATTCAGGTTTCCTAGTCAGATAATTAACATCAAATCACATTATCCGTTACTCTCTCGCGGGAAACCTTCACTCTTGCGTAGACATTTAGAAATGAAACATAACAATTTGAAAAATGAGCCACGGGAGTGTTTTGAGCATGAATTAAGACGACTTTCGAGTAGTAAGACAAGTATAAAAGCAGCAGATACCATTAATAAGAAGGAGCTAGAAGCATCTTATATGGTGAGCTACCGAGTGGCTAGGACATGCAATCCCCATACTATTGTGGAGGACTTAATTCTTCCTGCTGCTGCGGATATGGCTGGGACAATGCTGGGGGAAAAGGCCAAAAAAACTAAACAGGCAATGCCTTCATCGAACACTTTCAGTGACATGGCAGGAGATGTTTTGAAACAATTACTGCTTCGCATACAAGCCTCACTAGCATGACAACTAAATACAGGCACAGACGGTGTGTGGAAAATGATTTAAGACTGAGACTCTCTCCAATACAACCCGACATTGCAGAGTTATGTGCATCATTTACAGCACATCCTTCTCATTAACCTGTGGTAAGTTATTCACAATTTTTGATGAACAAATGAAGTTGTATATGTAAGATGGCAAAATAAAGAGCAAAATTATAGATTATTATTATATTATTATTTGTGCCCTGGTCCTATAAGAGCTCTTTGTCACTTCCCACGAAGCCGGGTTGTGACAAGAACTCACACTCATTCTTATGTTTAATAAATGTATTGTATAATATGTGGCATGCTTACAATGATGGCAAAAAACAACAGTTGAGAGTGCGCATTTGGTGCTAGAGGGGGTTACAGCTGGAGGTTGAATGTTTGAAGGGGTACAGGACTATGAAAGGTTTCAGAACAACTGCCGTTCGGGCGGTAGGTAGCTTAATGGTTAGAGCGTTGGACTAGTAACCAGAAGGTTGTTAGTCAAATCCCCGAGCTGAAAAGGTAAAAATCTGTTGTTCTGCCCCTGAACAAGGCAGTTAACCCACTGTTCCTAGGCTGTCATTGTACAGTGCCTTGCGAAAGTATTCGGCCCCCTTGAACTTTGCGACCTTTTGCCACATTTCAGGCTTCAAACATAAAGATATAAAACTGTATTTTTTTGTGAAGAATCAACAACAAGTGGGACACAATCATGAAGTGGAACGACATTTATTGGATATTTCAAACTTTTTTAACAAATCAAAAACTGAAAAATTGGGCGTGCAAAATTATTCAGCCCCCTTAAGTTAATACTTTGTAGCGCCACTTTTTGCTGCGATTACAGCTGTAAGTCGCTTGGGGTATGTCTCTATCAGTTTTGCACATCGAGAGACTGACATTTTTTCCCATTCCTCCTTGCAAAACAGCTCGAGCTCAGTGAGGTTGGATGGAGAACATTTGTGAACAGCAGTTTTCAGTTCTTTCCACAGATTCTCTATTGGATTCAGGTCTGGACTTTGACTTGGCCATTCTAACACCTGGATATGTTTATTTTTGAACCATTCCATTGTAGATTTTGCTTTATGTTTTGGATCATTGTCTTGTTGGAAGACAAATCTCCGTCCCAGTCTCAGGTCTTTTGCAGACTCCATCAGGTTTTCTTCCAGAATGGTCCTGTATTTGGCTCCATACATCTTCCCATCAATTTTAACCATCTTCCCTGTCCCTGCTGAAGAATAGCAGGCCCAAACCATGATGCTGCCACCACCATGTTTGACGGTGGGCATGGTGTGTTCAGGGTGATGAGCTGTGTTGCTTTTATGCCAAACATAACGTTTTGCATTGTTGCCAAAAAGTTCAATTTTGGTTTCATCTGACCAGAGCACCTTCTTCCACATGTTTGGTGTGTCTCCCAGGTGGCTTGTGGCAAACTTTAAACGACACTTTTTATGGATATATTTAAGAAATGGCTTTCTTCTTGCCACTCTTCCATAAAGGCCAGATTTGTGCAATATACGACTGATTGTTGTCCTATGGACAGAGTCTCCCACCTCAGCTGTAGATCTCTGCAGTTCATCCAGAGTGATCATGGGCCTCTTGGCTGCATCTCTGATCAGTCTTCTCCTTGTATGAGCTGAAAGTTTAGAGGGACGGCCAGGTCTTGGTAGATTTGCAGTGGTCTGATACTCCTTCCATTTCAATATTATCGCTTGCACAGTGCTCCTTGGGATGTTTAAAGCTTGGGAAATCTTTTTGTATCCAAATCCGGCTTTAAACTTCTTCACAACAGTATCTCGGACCTGCCTGGTGTGTTCCTTGTTCTTCATGATGCTCTCTGCGCTTTTAACGGACCTCTGAGACTATCACAGTGCAGGTGCATTTATACGGAGACTTGATTACACACAGGTGGATTGTATTTATCATCATTAGTCATTTAGGTCAACATTGGATCATTCAGAGATCCTCACTGAACTTCTGGAGAAAGTTTGCTGCACTGAAAGTAAAGGGGCTGAATAATTTTGCACGCCCAATTTTTCAGTTTTTGATTTGTTAAAAAAGTTTGAAATATCCAATAAATGTCGTTCCACTTCATGATTGTGTCCCACTTGTTGTTGATTCTTCACAAAAAAATACAGTTTTATATCTTTGTTTGAAGCCTGAAATGTGGCAAAAGATCGCAAAGTTCAAGGGGGCCGAATACTTTCGCAAGGCACTGCAAATAAGAATTTGTTCTTAACTGACTTGCCTAGTTAAATAAAGTAAATTAATTGAATGTTGATGGATGTTGATGTGTATGCAGGGCTTATCTGTGAAAGAGACTTTGGTCTCAGCATGACTCCCTGTCAAAATAAAGATTAAAAAAACTAAAAGCTTTGGGACACAACCAGAACATATAGTCCTCCTGATAGCAGGCAATCAGTTGGTGCCAGTCAGCTTTTACACTCTCTACAATCCTTTGTTGGAGTAATAGCACTGGGGACCCACCACACTATGACATGAGCTGTTGTCTTCATTATGAGGGCACATTACAGAGACACACACAAACACATATGAAAGGGCGCACGCACACAAAAACACGCAAAAAACATATAGAGACTCACACAGAAAGTGTTTATTCCATGGAAACACTCCATTGCTCTGTTTTCACAATGCGTTAGAGACTAGCTACAACTTTCATGACTGTGACACTGTTCTTCTGCTGTGATCTGTTGAGAATGGAAGCCAATACAAAAGGCATCTCATGGATGCTCCTGTTCCATTCCACTGTGCATTCAGGATCAACCTGCACACAAAAACCAAACGGTTCTCTATAGTGCTAAATAAGGGTTATTTGGCTTGTAACCAGAGGAATCCTTTTTGGTGCCAAATACAGTATAATTTAAAAAAAAAAGTTTCTATGAAGAACCATGCTCATAAAGTTCTAAATGGAACCTGTATGGTGCTATAAAGAACCCTTTCCTAAGGTTCTATAAATAAAAAAAACAATGTTCCATATAGTTACAACCCTTTTTGATAGTCCTTTATAGAACCTTTATGGAGAAAGGTTATTTATATAACCATTCTCAATCTCAAAAGGTTCTTTGTCAACTGTTCTTTGTCGACTTAGTCAACTGTTCTCAATTGACACAAGGCCAAATGTGACTCGTTTCAGGAAACTAGGTGTATGTCACGCGTCACAACTTCGCAGGAGAGCCATTTGAACCTTTGTTTTTTATCAAAATGCTTTTTTTTTTTTTTTGCCTTCTGGAACATGTGAGCTTTCATGTGCATTAATAACAAACTTGTATGTCATCTTTAAATATGGATAACATTTTTAAATTACGAGCCTAGTTGGTTTAGCCACAGAAAAAGTCAGCAACCTTCCCTCTAGCCATGATTGGCTGAGATAATGATTGGGCTGGACATGCTGAGAGATTAGTTCGGATTGGTCTGCCAGGTTGCACGCTTCTATCTATTTGCTCTGAAAGATATCGCGTGGTAGAACTGCATAAGTGTTGGTCTCCACTTTCTGGAGGAGTGAGTTTTGAAATCAATGAAATGTATTTATAAAGCCCTTTTCACATCAGTAGATGTCAAAAAGTGCTATACAGAAACCTAGCGTAAAAACCCAAACAGCAAGCAAAGCAGATGTAGAAGCATGGTGGCTAGGAAAAACTCCCTAGAAAGGCAGGAACTTGGGAAGAAACCTAGAGAGGAACCAGGCTCTCAGAGCTGGCTAGGTTAGCTAGCTAACATTGAACCTGGTTGGTTAGCTACCTGCAGAATATTCTAATATGTACAAAATATTTTAAGGCCATTTTCTCAAAAGTCAGGTAACAAGTTGATTAACTTTAAAAACAAAATTACTTTCCCATTGTTCCTCAAATATAGTGTATATCATACTGTCTTTTGACTGGAACTGCAATGGAAAGTATAGCGGACATTTTATGGGCTCCTGACCGATTCTGGACATCAGTGTGTCAGCGGTACAGGACATACTGCTCACCCTGGACCAGGCCTTAATCGGTGAAACACGAAATAGAAAGAGATGGCGATACAGAGGCCGACTTGCGGGTAGCCTGATGAAGCTATGGCGGAGAATAAATAATCTGCCTCTACCCTCTGTTCTATTGCCAAATGTACAATCACTGGAGAACAAATTGGAAGCGCTCCTCTCAAGACTATCCAATCAATGGGACCCGAAGAACTGTAATATCCTATGTTTCTCAGAAACTTGGCTGAACAAGGACCTGGATAATATTCTAGCTAGTTTTCCTATGCATCAACAAGACAGAATGGCAGCATCGGGTATGCTCAAGGACGGTAGTGTGTCGCTTTGTTATCAAGCGACAGCTGGTGCCAAATCTCTAATATTAAGGAAGTCTTGACGTTCTGCTCGTCTGAGTTAAAATACCTCATAATAAACCCTAGACCATACTATTTACAATTATTTTTTTTCCAATTTTTTTTGTAGATGTCTATTTAACACTACAAACCAATTCTGGCACTAAGACCACACTTAACGGACTGTAAAGGTCCATAAGCAAACAAGAAAAGGCTCATCCAGAGGCGGCGCTGCTAGGGTCAGGTGATTTTAATGCAGGTAAACTGAAATCTGTTTTACCTCATTTCTACCAGCAGCGTGCTCTGACCACCAACTGTTTGCCATATGCGCGCATGAAAATAGATAATGATCATAGAGAAGTCTGGTTGCGGACACCACTAAACGTCTTTTCAAATTGATCAAGAAATCATCTGTATGCCTAGCAATTAACAAATGCACATTCTTTAAAGCATACGTTTACAAGTCTCAGTCACAAATGACAACTCCAATAAGCCCCCTATGTTGAATGACATTTCGTTCAGGTTATGGATTTGTAACTGCAAACTTAAAGGTCCTAAATGATGTCACCATTGCCCTTGATTCTAAGCAAAGTTGATCTGCTATTTTTATTGACTTGGTCAAAGCTTTTGACGCGGTAGACCATTCCATTCTAGTGGGCCGGCTAAGAAGTATTGGTGTCTCTGATGGGTCTTTGGCCTGGTTTTCTAACTACCTCTCTCTAAGAATGCAGTGTTTAAAGTTAGAACATCTGCTGTCTCAGCCACTGCCTATCACCAAGGGAGTGAGGCTCGATCCTAGGCTCAAAGCTCTTCTCAATTTACATCAACAACATAGCTCAAGCAGTAAGAAGCTCTCTCATCCATTTTTATGCAGATGATACAGTCAAATACTCAGCTGGCCCCTCCACGGATTTTGTGTTAGGGTCTCTGCTACAAAGCGTCTTAGTGTCCAATAAGCTCCAAAACAAAGGTTATTTGGTTTTGTAAGAAGAATGCCCCTCTCCCTACCGGTGTGATTACTATCTCTGACAGTTTAGAGCTTGAGCTTGTACCTCATACAAGTACTTGGGAGTAGGACTAGACATTACTCTGTCCTTCTCTCAGCACATCAATGCTGCAGGCTAAGGTTAAATCTAGACTTGGTTTCCTCTATCGTCATCGCTCCACTTTCACCACAGCTGCAAAACTAACCCTGACTCGAAACCTGCCAGGCTTTTCTCTCCCAGTGCTCCCTCATTTTCGAGCTGCAGCCTTCTTCCCCTTGGACAACTCAAGGATAGCGTACACCATAACGCTGATGTCCGGGAGGGACTCGCCTGGGCCATGGCAGCGTGGGAGAAACAGTCCGCCATCTGTCTCAGTCTAGATGAGCTTGAAGGGGAAGGTTAGAAGGTGTTTGATTCTTCGTTTCGCACATTGGCTGCTGAGAGTGCCTGGAACCCGGAAGCATTGTTCGACATGTTCCTTCACGGATTATCGGAGGGGATCAAAGATGAACTTGCAGCCCGGGAGCTGCCCATGGACCTTAACTCCTTCATAGCCTTGAGCATCCGGATCCATGGGCGGCTTTGAGAAGGTAGGAAGGAGAGGGAATCTCTTCCCTGTCGCCCGCCCTTGCCCTCGATTCCCACCTCGCCTCCGAAGAATCCCGGAGACCCCCGAAGTCTACATGTCCGAGTGAACCCGACGTCATCCAAGTTCTCTCAGGAATCGCCGAAGGGCTGCCGACTCACGTCCTTCGAAGTCCATGCACCTGGGCAGGGCTAAATTGACTCTGGCTGAGAGCTTACACCGACTCCACACCCAGAGCTGTCTATATTGTGGAGTTACGGGACATTTTGTAGCTTCCTGCCCATTATAAATCCAGGCTCATCAAGAAGGGGCGAGTACTCTGATGGGCCACACAGCTAACTTTTCCTCTCCCCTTATTCTCACCACTTTCCATGCCATTCTTGTCACGCCCTGATCTGTTTCACCTGTCCTTGTGCTTGTCTCCACCCCCTTCCAGGTGTCGCCCATCTTCCCCATTTATCCACTGGGTATTTATACCTGTGTTTTCTGTGCCAGTTTGTCTTGTTTGTTCAAGTCAACCAGCGTTTTGTCTCAGCTCCTGCTTTTCCCCAGTCTCTCTTTTTCTCATCCTCCTGGTTTTGACCCTTGCCTGGCCTGACTCTGAGCCTGCCTGCCGTCCCGTGCTTTGCCCCTACTCTGGATTACCGACCTCTTCCTGACCTGACCCTGGGCCTGCCTGCCTTCCTGAATCTTGGCCCCACTACTCCGGATTATCGACCCCTGCCTTTCTTGACCTGTTGTTTGCCTGCCCTTGTTGTTGCAAATAAACATTGTTACTTCAACACAGTCTGCACTTGGGTTTTACCTGAAACCTGATAATCCTGCTGTAGGGGAACCAGTCCAAATCTTTCCGGGTACTCATCGACTCTGGGACCGATGAGAGTTTTTTAGACGCTACCCTAGCATCCGAACTGGGCATCCCCACTCAGCCCCTCTCCATTCCCATGGATGTTAGAGCGCTGGACGGGCACTCTATAGGCCGGTTCACTCAGAATATCAACATATCAGTGTCAGAGAACCACAGCGAGGCAATCCAATATAAGTGATTAAGTCTCCTAAGGTTCCTGTGGTATTGGGATTCTCCTGGCTCCAGCGACACAATCCCATTATAGACTGGACTGCTGGTGCCATATGGGCTGGAGCCCGTTCCGCCACACCCATTGTCTGAAGTCAGCGCAGCCTTCCCTGGGACGTCTTCCTGTGGACTCTGAAGTTTCCCCTGACCGCTCTGCCATTCCCGCGGAGTACCAGGACAGTAAGGCCCGGGCCACTTCACTTCCTCCACACCGACCCTATGACTGTGGGATCGACCTTCTCCCAGGCACCACACCACCCCGGGGACGACTGTACTCTCTGACAGGTCCGGAGACCAATGCTATGGAGACCTACATCGAGGACTCCCTAGCTGCAGGGTGTATCCATCCTTCTGCCTCCTCTGCCGGTACAGGGTTCTTCTTTGTGAAGAAGGACAAAATCTGAGTGGAAGACTTCAACCGTACGATTGGAAGACCTCCTTCAACACAGCCAGCAGCCACTACGAATACCTTGTCATGCTATTTGGACTTACCAGCACCCCGGCCCAGATAACCAGTAGTTTGTGCCTGACACTGTCCGCTCCTCGGTCATGGAGTGGGCCCACTCCTCTAGGCTTGCCTGCCACCAAGGCTCCAGTCGAGCCCTGGCCTTTGTGCGACAACACTTTTGGTGGCATACCATGGTCCCGGACTTATCCGCGTTCGTTGCCGCCTGCACGGTCTGTGTGCAGAGCAAGACTCCTCATCAAGCTCCTGCTGGTCTTCTTAACCACTGCCTGTCCCTCACCGTCCCTGGTCTCACATATCCCTTGACTTCATCACAGGTCTTCCCCCGTCTAATGGCAACACCTCTATCCTGACAATAATGGACCGGTTTTCCAAAGCCAGCCACTTCATTCCTCTCCCCAAGCTACCCTCTGCCAAAGAGATGGCCCAGCTCATGGTGCACCATGTCTTCCGGATCCATTGACTCCCGGTGGAAATGGTCTTCAACCGGTCCCTCAGTTCTTGTCCCGGTTCTGGAAGGCATTCTGCATGCTCATTTGGTCGTCGGCCAGTCTGTCCTCCGGGTTCCACCCGCAATCCAACGGCCATTTGGAGTGAGCCAATCAAGACCTGGAGACGGGTCTTTGCTGCCTTGTCTCCGCCAAGTCACCACCTGGAGCCAGCAACTCGTGTGGGTTGAATACGCCGTATGCAGGTAGGACGCCAGGTGGCACCCCTAAGGGGGGGAGGTACTGTCACACCCTGATCTGTTTAACCTGTCTTTGTGCTTGTCTCCACCCCCCTCCAGGTGTTGCCCATCTTCCTCATTATCCCCAGTGTATCTATACCTGTGTTCTCTGATTGTCTGTTGCCAGTTTGTTTTGTCTTGTCAGGTCTTACCAGCGTGTTTTCCAGTCTCCCTGCTTTCTCAAGTTCTGTTTCCTAGTTTCCCCTGGTTCTGACCATTCTGCCTTCCCTGACCCCGAGCCTGCCTGCAGTTCTGTACCTGCCTGACTCTGACCAATTTACGAACCTCTGCCTGTCCTGACCCCGAGCCTGCCTGCTGTTCTGTACCTTATTGACTCTGCCCTGGATTAAGGACCTCTGCCTGCCTATGACCTGTCTTTTGCCTGCCCCCTGTTTGGGTCAATCAACATCTGTGATTCTGCATCTGGGTCTTATATATACTTATACTGGGTCTTATACTGAGTTTTGATACCACCCTTCCCAAAGAACCCTTGAGAAACCCAAATATTTTGTGTGTGATAGCCAACCATAATTAGGCTTGTTCTGTTCTTATGCATGAAAGGGCTTTTCAATTTCCAGAAGAATCCAGATAGATAGAATAATAAAATGCTGAAACATAAATCCTGTAATTAGTAGGATAAATATTTCACAAATAAATTCATATCTCTGTTGTAATGTGAACATGTTGTAGATTACTGCTCAAATCCCTCTCCTGACCTGACCTGCCCTAATGACGCATGTGTGTGTGTGTGCGCGTGTGCTTACTCTACATGAGTGAGTGCCTGTGTGTGTGTACACATGTGGATGGATTATGTGTTTTATGATGAAGTGCCTAAAGCCTTAAACTCCTATAGGCTGTGATGATGGGGCGATAGATTGGAGATATTTATTGATTCATAAATTTAGAATGGGCCCCCTGGGCCCCTGTCACCCTACGGAGAAAACTATAAAGGCTCCAGGGTTTCATTGTACATTTTTTTGATTGGATGATTGATTGACTTTAAAATGTTATGGATGATGAATGATTGAATTTGCATGTCTTGGTAAACCTGTTGAAGATGAAAGAGCAAAGGAAAGCACAACTTATGTTTCCATTACATGCCAACCCCCCCCCCCCCCCCCCCCCCACTCCCCAGCCAAAACATAATCGGCTCTACCTCTATCTTGATATGCCTGTGAAACAGAGCAACTCTGACTATCTGGTTCCATTCAAAAAGTTTGAAGTCATATTTTAATACTATGAAAATACCCTTTCTAACCCCTGCTTTAAGCATATATCCACCCCAGCATTCTCCCTAACCCCTCTAAGCACATATCCACCACGGTTCAACAGAGGCCGTCTGTTTCACCCTGATAACAGATACTCTTCTTTCAGCGTAGAGGCCATTAAGTCATTGGTAATATAATGTTCATTCTGTGATTTAGAAGCCGTGGTGGGAAAGGGCAGGGGACTCAACCCTCTGGTGATAGCAGAAACATATTCACACTACGCTTCTCTGAATTAATAGTTTCTACATGATGCTTTAAATCCAAGTGGAAGAGATATAGCCAACTGCAATGTAAGGACAGGCTGCATTGCCTTAAGACATAAAGACAAAGAAGCAGAGCCTTTTGGGCCGACTAACACCCTGTTAGTAGGAAAGGCTATGGCTGAAACAATGACCCTCAACGAGTTCTGCAGTAGTATCAATCAAGCGGTTGATTAAATGCTGTTTTGGTGTTTCCACGCTGCCTGGCTGTTTCTATGAGCTTATGCTCAAAGTAAAACCAATTACATTTGTATTCAAGTCCTCTGGTGCTTTGCTGGGAGGGTATTGAATTTGAATACATTTTAACACCAAAACACAATTTGAATCATGCAGCAATCCGACACCAGTGCATGGCTCCCCAGCAGCATACCACCCTGCATCCCACTGCTGGCTTGCCTCTGACGCTAAGCAGGATTGGTCCTTGGATGGGAGACCAGATGCTACTAGAAGTGGTGTTGGAGGGCCAGTAGAAGGCACTCTTTCCTCTGGTCTAAAACAATTCTCCTGGGCAGTGATTGTGGGTTTTGCCCTCTGTAGGGTGCTGTCTTTCAGATGGGATGTTAAACAGGCATCCTGACTCTCTGTGGTCACTAAACGTCCCATTGCACTTAACATAAGAGTAGGTGTCCTGGGTAAATTCCCAATCTGACCATCATGGCCACCTAATTATCCACAGCTTCCAATTAGCTCATACATCCCTATAACTATTCTCCAGGTCATTGCAGGTCAACTTACCTTGCCAACTTACCAGGGACTGTGGTTGAAAATTTGCCAGCTGGCTAAAACTGCCACTTCTACTGAAACGTTGATTAATGTGCACTGTCCCTGTAAAAAAAAAAAAAAAAAAACTCAATAAACTAAAATACTACAGTATTCACTCTTGTGTTTTTGCAGACTTTACTGTAGTATTTACAGGTTACTATACTATAAATACTGTAGTAAATGACATAATATACAGTATATATATATATATATATATATATATATATATATACACAGTGCCTTGCGAAAGTATTCGGCCCCCTTGAACTTTGCGACCTTTTGCCACATTTCAGGCTTCAAACATAAAGATATAAAACTGTATTTTTTTGTGAAGAATCAACAACAAGTGGGACACAATCATGAAGTGGAACGACATTTATTGGATATTTCAAACTTTTTTAATTAACAAATCAAAAACTGAAAAATTGGGCGTGCAAAATTATTCAGCCCCTTTACTTTCAGTGCAGCAAACTCTCTCCAGAAGTTGACTGAGGATCTCTGAATGATCCAATGTTGACCTAAATGACTAATGATGATAAATACAATCCACCTGTGTGTAATCAAGTCTCCGTATAAATGCACCTGCACTGTGATGGTCTCAGAGGTCCGTTAAAAGCGCAGAGAGCATCATGAAGAGCAAGGAACACACCAGGCAGGTCCGAGATACTGTTGTGAAGAAGTTTAAAGCCGGATTTGGATACAAAAAGATTTCCCAAGCTTTAAACATCCCAAGGAGCACTGTGCAAGCGATAATATTGAAATGGAAGGAGCATCAGACCACTGCAAATCTACCAAGACCTGGCCGTCCCTCTAAACTTTCAGCTCATACAAGGAGAAGACTGATCAGAGATGCAGCCAAGAGGCCCATGATCACTCTGGATGAACTGCAGAGATCTACAGCTGAGGTGGGAGACTCTGTCCATAGGACAACAATCAGTCGTATATTGCACAAATCTGGCCTTTATGGAAGAGTGGCAAGAAGAAAGCCATTTCTTAAAGATATCCATAAAAAGTGTCTTTTAAAGTTTGCCACAAGCCACCTGGGAGACACACCAAACATGTGGAAGAAGGTGTTCTGGTCAGATGAAACCAAAATTGAACTTTTTGGCAACAATGCAAAACGTTATGTTTGGCGTAAAAGCAACACAGCGCATCACCCTGAACACACCATCCCCATTGTCAAACATGGTGGTGGCAGCATCATGATTTGGGCCTGCTTTTCTTCAGCAGGGACAGGGAAGATGGTTAAAATTGATGAGAAGATGGATGGAGCCAAATACAGGACCATTTTGGAAGAAAACCTGATGGAGTCTGCAAAAGACCTGAGACTGGGACGGAGATTTGTCTTCCAACAAGACAATGATCCAAAACATAAAGCAAAATCTACAATGGAATGGTTCAAAAATAAACATATACAGGTGTTAGAATGGCCAAGTCAAAGTCCAGACCTGAATCCAATCGAGAATCTTGGAAAGAACTGAAAACTGCTGTTCACAAATGCTCTCCATCCAACCTCACTGAGCTCGAGCTGTTTTGAAGGAGGAATGGGAAAAAATGTCAGTCTCTCGATGTGCAAAACTGATAGAGACAGACCCCAAACGACTTACAGCTGTAATCGCAGCAAAAGGTGGCGCTACAAAGTATTAACTTAAGGGGGCTGAATAATTTTGCACGCCCAATTTTTCAGTTTTTGATTTGTTAAAAAAGTTTGAAATATCCAATAAATGTCGTTCCACTTCATGATTGTGTCCCACTTGTTGTTGATTCTTCACAAAAAAATACAGTTTTATATCTTTATGTTTGAAGCCTGAAATGTGGCAAAAGGTCGCAAAGTTCAAGGGGGCCGAATACTTTCTCAAGGCACTGTATATACATATACTATATTAATTACAGTGGTGTTTTTGCAGACTGTAGTGTCATGTATTATTTACTAGTGATGTTACGTTCGGTACCTGAGCTCCGCGCTAAACAGCTAACTTTGAAGCAGTGTGCCGACGCATATCACTTTATCAGAAGTATGTCATCAATTATGTCCAAAGTTTAGTTTGATCAAATGTTTTTTAAAGCGTGTGTTGCAAAATGCAAGATCCCACCGATTTTGCCATGGTTCCGGGGGCTTTCTTCGAGTCCAAGCTGCTTTCGAACACTGACCTTTATGGACACCAAACTTACAAATATGGTTAGGATTTTGTACAAAAAGTGCCACCTGACCAGAAGCTAAACAGGTAAAGTAGGGAACCAAGGAATGTTCAGGGATGTGAGGGTATGAGGTCAAATCCTGTTGAAGGTACACTATTAAAGACTATATTTTATGTGAAACCACACTTTTTGCACTGTTGAAATAATTTGTTTTAATTTAAGTATACTATAAGCTTCTGTCTTAAGCATCCTAAATAATGCCATAGATTCAGAAAAAAAATAGTAAGCATGTTTACATCATGCTTCCCAAAAAAGGGAAAGATTGATGTAAACCTAGTATTTTAGCTGATTACAGGATACTAAAGCCAACAACGTACCACTGCGCCACCGAGTTTTGATGAAACCAGTGAACAAAAACATCTGGTAATCACATTGCTGACCAGTAGATGTCCCTAATGTGCATTATGAACAGTTAATAAAGTTCAGATTTAGTGAAAGTGTAGAATCCTTCAGAAAGCCTTGGTTTCCCATCACTAGTATTTACTGCAGTGTTTTGCGGACTGTAGTATTTACTGTAGCGTTTTTGTTTTATTATCTTTGGCATAGAAGTGGGGGGCTTTGTTTCTTGAGGAAGCCTAATGGACAAATACTAAAACAGCAAATGTTCCATAACCTATAGGTAGATATTGTAGGACTGGATGAGAGCATTCAGTGCTTCCACTCTTTTCCATAACTATAGGGAACACAATATATGATCTATACTTGGCATGAAGGTTTCTCACTTACGGGTGGCACAAATTGGGATATGGGGTAGGGGAATGTTTTTGCTGACATTTCTGTAGCATTTACTACAGCGTTTTATTTTTGTTAATACTGTAGTATATACTATAGTATTCTACAGTATAATACAAACTTCTATACTAAGTACTACACATGATCGAGGGAAACTACAGTGTGTAGTATAATATTCTACATAATTCTATAGTAAGTACTGTAGTATTCTATAGTAAACTGTAGTATGTTTTCATGTGGGACTGAATAAAGACAGCTGCTACAGACAAACAAGCACACACAGGCACGCACGCACGCACGCACGCACGCACGCACGCACGCACGCACGCACACAAACACACACACACACACTTGATCACTAACCACAACCCGTTCTTTCTTCAAAGCTGTGATTTATCCTCTGAGGGCCCAAAGAAACCCAGGCGGTTCCAGCTGCCAGGCGGACAGACCGTTCCAGTTTCAGCCCAGTGTCATGTGTGTTATGCATGTCGATGCAGCCCAGGGCCTTGGGAGGGAATGAAGACAGATTATTCAGGCATCAGTGGTCTCCGCCAGGCAGCAACAGCCAGCAGGCGGTACCAGGAAAATAGCATACTCAGCAACATCCTTGCTCCACTCTCCGCTCCGCACACACACATACTTGATTTCCCCCCAGAACCTTCATAAAGGTCTGGTGTGAGTGTGTGTGTGTGTGAGAGAGGGGGGGCAGAGAGTTTTTAAGAGTGAGACTATGAATGTGTGGTCTCAGGGGGGCCTCTCTCTTCGCGTGGTCGGGGACGAGGGACCACAATCCATCACGTTACATACACTGGCCTTTTACACATCCCATAAACCTTGCAAATGTTACTCTTCTCTTATGTTTTTCTCCTCCATCCTCCCTCCTTCCTCTCCTGGGCTCCAAAATGAAGATAAATTAGGTCAAGGGGATGCTAGTCTATGCTGGCCCTTCAGTTGTTCCTCTACGATGAGTATCACTGTATCAGCATCATCACATGAACAGTAGACAACGCTCTTCTCCATGTCCACTGTGAGAAATAGGATGCCATTTGAAGTGTTCTTCTACTCAAGGTTGATGCTGATTCTGATTCATGTGGCTCTGATCAACAGGGGTGCACTATAGGGAATAGGCACTTACAAAAATATATATATATATATAAATAAAAAATCACATGAATCAAAGAAAATAAAATGTAAATTGTCACATGCTTCGTAAACAACAGGTGTAGACTAACAGTGAATTGCTTACTTATAGGCCCTTCCCAACAATGCAGAATACAATAAAATAAAACAATTAAATCAGAAGAAAATTGTAACATAAGGAATAAATACACAGTGATAGCTTGGCTATATAGAGTATATTCGGAAAGTATTCAGACCCCTTCACTTTTTCCACATTTTGTTACGTTACAGACTTATTCCAAAATGGGTCAAAAAGAAAATAACTCATCAATCTCATCAACAATACCCCATAATGAGAAAGCAAAACAGTTTTTTAGAAAAAAATGTTTTTATATCGCATATATCATGTATATCACGTCAAGGTATATAATATTTATATCACGTTTCGGGTAAGACCCAAGTGCAGACTGTGCTTAAGTAACAATGTTTACTACAACAACAGGGGCAGGCGAATGACAGGTCAAGGCAGGCAGTGGTCAATAATCCAGAGTAGTGGGCAAAGGTACAGGACGGCAGGCAGGCCCAGGGTCAGGTCAGGCAGAGTCAAAACCAGGAGGGTGAGAAAAAGAGAGACTGGGGAAAAGCAGGAGCTGAGAAAAACTGCTGGTTGACTTAAACAAAAAAGACGGACTGGCAACAGACAAACAGAGAACACAGGTATAAGTACCCAGGGGATAATAGGGAAGATGGGCGACACCTGGAAGGGGGTGGAGACAAGCACAAGGACAGGTGAAACAGATCAGGGTGTGAGAATTTACATAAGTATTCAGACACTTTAGTCAGTACTTTTTTGAAGCACCTGAAGCATTACAGCCTCGAGTTTTCTTGGGTATGATGCTACAAGCTTGGCACACCTGTATTTGGGGAGTATCTCTCATTCTTCTCTACAGATCGCTGCACAGCTATTTTCAGGTCTCTCCTTGTTCAATCAGGTTCAAGTCCGGGATCTGGCTGGGCCACTCAAGGACATTCAGAGACTTGTCCCAAAGCCACTCCTGCCTTGTCTTGGCTCTGTGCTTAGGATCGTTGTCCTGTTGGAAGGTGAATCTTTCTCCCCAGTCTGAGGTCATGAGCGCTCTGGAGCAGGTTTTCATCAAAGATATCTCTGTACTTTGCTTCGTTCATGTTTCTCTCGATCCTGACTAGTCTTCCAGTCCCTGCTGCTGAAATATATCCCCACAGCATGATGCTTCCACCACAGGTATGTTGTCAGGTATCCTCCAGACGTGACACTTGTCATTTAGGCCAAAGAGTTCAAACTTGGTTTCATCAGTATAAGGGCAGAAGGAGAGACCCAGATGCAGACATGGGAGGCATATGGTTAGAGTCCAAGATGTTTATTAACAATTCAAAAGGGGTAGGCAAGAGGACAGGAAAAAGTGAAAAACCAGTTCAGAGTTCCAGAGATACAGAATGGCAGGCAGGCTCGAGGTCAGGGCAGGCAGAATGGTCAGGCAGGCGGGAATGGAGTCCAGAAAACAGGCAAAGGTCAAAACTCGGGAGGAATAGTAAAAGAGAATAGAAAAGCAGGAGTACGGGAAAAAACACACTGGTTGACTTGAACATACAAGACGAACTGGCACAGAGAGCCAGGAAACACAGGGATAAATACACTAGGGAAAATAAGCAACACCTGGAGGGGGTGGAGATAATCACAAGGACAGGTGAAACAGATCACTGCATGACAATCAGACTAGAGAATCTTGCTTCTCATGGTCTGGGAGTCCTTTAGATGCCTTTTGGGAAACTCCAAGCGGGCTGTCATTTGCCTTTTACTGAGGAGTGGCTTCCGTCTGGCCACTCTACCATAAAGGCCTGATTGGTGGAGTGCTGCAGAGATAGCTGTCCTTCTGGAAGGTTCTCCCATCTCCACAGAGGGACACTGGAGCACACTTCCCTGACCAATGCCCTTCTCCCCAAATTGATCAGTTTTGCCGGGTGGCCAGCTCTAAGAAGAGTCTTGGTGGTTCCAAACTTCTTCCATTTAAGAATGATGGAGGCCACTGTGTTCTTGGGGACCTTCCGTAACACAGACATTTTTTGGTCCCCTTCCCTAGATTTGTGACTTGACACAGTCATTTCTAGAAGCTCTACGGACAATTCCTTCAACTTCATGGCTTAGTTTTTGCTCTGACAAAGCACTGTCAAATGTGGGACATTATATAGACAGGTGTGTGTCTTTCCAAACCATGTCCAATCAATTTAATTGACCACAGGTGGACTCCAATCAAGTTGTAGAAACATCTCAAGGATGATCAATGGAAACAGGATGCACCTGAGCTTAATTTCGAGTCTCATAGCAAAGGGTCTGAAGTTATGTAAATAAGGTTTTCTGTTTAAAATGTTTATGAATTTGCTAAAATTTCAAAAAACTTGTTTTCACTTTGTCATTATGGGGTATTGTGTGTACATTTAATTTTAAAAAATCCCCTTTACAATAAGGCTGTTACATAACAACGTGGAAAAGGTCAAGGGGTCTGAATTCTTTCTGAATGCACAGTATGTACAATATTTTATGAGTCATACAAATGAATTAATTAATTAATGAATGCATGAATGGACGAATCAATGAATCAACATATCGTTCTATCTAGTGTAAAGAAGAAGGATACTGGCAGATTTGAACGTTTTTGCAGATAGCATCTGACAGAAATGCCATTGTCAAAGTACACTAAATCTAAAGTGCTTTGAACAGCGAGCAATAAGCAATTAAATAATACTTAAAAATGTCCAGTCGAACTTCCTAAAGCCTTTTACAAACAGAATGTGTGACACACTTGATTACAATTATCTTCCTACCCCAACTACAGGTATGTTACAACTTTATTTAACCAAAAACAATTTTTCACTAATCACTTTTAATTTTGGCATTCCTAAGCGAAAACCCGTAATACAAACCCGTGAAATTAGGGATTCTCCATAGAGTGCCTTTCCGGTTAAGAATTGTTGAACACTATAGGCAGCAAATGACCTTGTTTCAGGTGAAATGTCTAGGCATAATTCCCTGAAGACTGTTCACAGTGGCTGCACTGTCAGTTGGGAATAACCAAGTTCAAACCAAGCAAGTGTGGGCAATTACCTACCTATAATTATACTTGTACATTTCGGAAGGGGAAATAAACGAGACATAAATATGAATAAATAAGTGGATCTGTCAGCATGGAAGCCTGTTTAATGTTCTGGAACCTAACCCTCCTGTCTCGTTAATTTGGAGGGGTGAGGAGAAGTTAAATGACCTGGAAAATGCTGAAGACTTTATCAGAGCTTGTTCCACTGGTACATACACACACATATCAAAGCTCGATACACATGGTTTCCCTGTTTTAACTGAGACCCACGTAATGACAGAAGCAATTATAGTAGACATGTGATGATGATGTTGTTGTGCTAGTGAGTTAACATGCTATGGTGTTACGGTAAACTAATTCCTGAATGTGGGTGAAACAGCAGGGAGTGATGCGTGAGGGAGGTGGATACACAGCATGGGTGCATGCACACACACGCAAGCAAGTGCATGTAAACAAACTAAAGTATCCACATACACACAAGAACCCCCCCCCCCCCCCTCCGCACACACTCACACACAAATACACACAAATACGTACATTGAGCAGCTTTATACTGAGCACTGCCTTACACTGACTTTAGGGGATTGGTATAACATGACAGAAGAGAAGTCTCCTCCTAGTAAGAGGGCATGCAAAACTAAGGCTTCATTTGCATTCTCTGCTCGCTGCCCACACAAATTAATTGAGGCTGTATGACACAGGATTACACAGTTCACCAGGCACGCTGAAGGAAACTCATCAATCCGCTCAACAAGAGATAAACTCTGAAAAGAGGTATAACGTTTTATTTACATATGTTTTCACCCCCGTGAAGGACAACCAATGGGAAAGTGTCTTGACTTGAAAAGTCTGAATTATTTTTTTCTGTCACAGTGTTTCCATTCTTAGATTTTTTAAAAGTTTTATGCTGGTCTGACTTTAATGCTACGACTCCTCAAGAGTCAATGCACAATTAAAATTTTGACATAGTTGACATTACATTATTATACAACCGGTGGGTCTAATCCTGAATTGGTTCAAAACTGCATTCCAGCCTGTGTCTATTCCACAAGTTACCACCAGCTAAATAAACTTTAAAATGCCTATTTATTCTGTTCCATCTGACTGCGCAATCCACTGTCTCATCAGCCCAGCCAGGCAATTTATAAATGTGATCTCCACTATAAAAAGCATCTTGACATTATCTCACATTTTTTTTAGACTAACATTTAGTTTTCAACAGTGGAGATGTACAAACTTTGCTGTCTGTCTCTCTGACATTTGCAACATTGTTTCAATATTCAAATTCAATCTTCAGCTGTCCTATAGTAATGAGTCGGAGTCGGGTTGAGACAGACAGGCAGGCAGGCAGCTAGTCGAAATCATGAACCAGCATAATTTGTATGGATATATGCAAAGAACTATCAATAGAAAACAGGGAAAACAACTAAATGAAGTGCAGTTAGTTTGCTGTCTTTCCAGCTTCAGTTTGAAGTGATTGTGTTAGTTGTGTTGTTGGCTAGCTCCTCTGAACAACAGAGTCCTGGCAACCGAACCGATAGAACGAACGACCAGCCAGCTTGGGTAGCAACCCTAGATTTGTGACTATTTCTTGTGGAAGGATGAAATAGTATAAATAGGAAGAAATGGTATGAATAAATTAATCAAAATAAAGTTTTTTTATGAAAATATGTAAATCAATATTTTAATATGTTGGCCCTCGAAGCCGGTGTTTGGAGGATATATTGACACGGTTTGCTGGCTTTGACTTTGTCTAGGGCCTAACAACACCCGTGCCAATACATCCTCCAAACACCAGCTTCTCAGGCATTATCACTTAATTATATAGTATATACATATATATATATCTATTGCATGTACATTAGCAGGACAGTGAGAGAAAATTCTGCCATTACAACAACACTATGAATCAATTGAATGGCCATTGGCTAATAGATCAAGTTGCAATAGATACTGTACAGACATGGATTACAAAACATTATAAGGTCAGTAACCTTAAGGCATTTGGGGTTAAACACTTGCTGTGTTTTTACGTCTATTAATCAATTTCCTCCAAGTGCCCTAAACTCTGCCTTGCATTAATTAAAAAGGATTTCTGTGAATTAACTGGCAAAGCTTTGTAAGCCACCTCACCAAATGCAAATTGCTTATTGAGGCAAAGTAATTAAAAGAAACCCACACCGCAGGAGCTCCATCCATTATCTTAAGGACCTCTTTACACTCTATGACAACAGGTTAGGGAGACACACACACACACACACACACACACACACACACACACACACACACACACACACACACACACACACACACACACACACACACACACATGAACGTGCACAAGCACACATGCAAGCACTCACATGTGGAGGAAAGTGTGAGTAACTGTGTCAGTAACTGTACATTATATTTAGTAGAATTGTATAATGTGTAATGTACTGGAATGTATTGCACTTCATGGGTAATTGCTGTATTTATCATTTGCACCAATCAATAAACTATTACACATGATGTGATAATTTATCCCCTGGTATGTTGAGACGTCTCTGTTTAGCAGATGATGTGAGTTATTATTACTGTATGTCACACCTGAGTGGTGTGTGGAGCGCTACACTGTATAATTGCTGGTGCAAATTAATCAACAAACTCACTGACTGATATAAAGCTTCACAAGACATGGAGAACCATCAGGGCCGGCTCCAGGCATAAACAACATTAGTGGTCGTTCAGGGCCCCTAGAACTTTTTTAGGATTTCAGTCAGGGTCTCAACTTACTGTTGAGAGTTAGAATTGCAGAATAGTCATGGTGCAGTTTCGAAATGTTGTTGTGCATCAGCAATTTCTCTCTTGTTGGTAAGATAGTCTAGCCAGCTATCTAAACTTGTAGTAATCATGGCCGAATACCGACCGGGCACACATAGCATGTGCCCAGAGTCCCTGACCTCCAGGTGGCCCCCATTGAGTTTGCTTGTCACTCTCACTGAGATATCTTTAACATGGCATATGTCTTGGCAAAATGCATAAAATTGCAGGAATTATCTTTAAAACTGCAAACATTTACGTCTAACCCATGGCCAAATGGGTAGAATGGTAGGAAATTTGCTATAAAACTTTAAAAGAAATAATCTCTTCCCCATGACTAAATGTTTAGAATTGCAGTAAATTAACTTTAAAACGTAAATTTTTCTCTTGGCCTTCAAGAAGGGGGGGCCCTAAAATGTTCTGCCCGCAAGGTGGGGGGGTTAGGGTCCCCCATAATGTACAATTTAGTACTTGAACAATCAACAAACAGTTGATGTGATGGGTAGAGTATTCCATGACGTACATGCATTTCTGTATTGAGCAAAAAGCAATTAGTAATAATATTACTTTAAAAGATCTGTGAAGATGTGGGAAACTATTTATGCATTATTATACATGTACTATATTGTTTACTACATTATCTGTACATGATACGTATACTTTGTATACTTTGATAACAACACTGTAGTAAAGGTGGAATAATATTCAACTAATGTCTATGTTATCCCATACTTTGGGATAACATAGACATTGTCATGAAAATAAATGACCTGACCGGCATCTGGTCTGAGGTTAAGTGCATAATTAATGATAAAATAGTGATTGGTTGGCCTACTTCCTTTTATGATTTGACTCTATTCACACTAAATGGACCCTTGACAGAGCGAGTGACTTTGATGGGGCGGAATTCCTTTTTCTATTTTGTAACGCTCTTCATTTATCATGTTCCCAAACTCTGGACTGTAACAGTTAAATCCCCTCGGGCCAGAGGAGAGGATATTATTTTCCATCATAAAACGCTGCTATCAATATTCATCATCACTGATGGTTCTATCTCTTTATTCCTCTCTTCTTTCTCTCCCCCCCCCCCCCCCCATGTCATCTTTAGCGCTGGTGGAGGAAATACATATGACAAGCCTCCTCTGGGGGGCTCGCAAATCATAATCTCCGTCGTAATGGAGTCCACCTCAGCTTGACGAATGGAATAACTTTTTTTTAAACTATTTTTTAATCATTTTTCTAATTAAATGTCTTTAAGAACAGGGCCAGGGCAGTGGAATTGATTAACTCTCATAGCAGTGGTTTCCCAGAGACCTCCAGCGGCTACGTTTGGACTCTGGAGACTCAGCCGCTCCGCGCCAATGAGCCACAGAGCCTTTGGAGGACCTCGCTGTCCTATCCCAACTCCCCGCGGGGCTGCGACAGGCTTATATAGGGTAGTGTACATGTACTGCCTTACATGCAGTGACTTTGGGTTTTCATTCAAAGCACGGTTTCTGGCAAATGTTTTCCTACCAAAGTGAGTGAGAAACAGTGATGTCTGTATTGTTACTGGGGAAATCACCCTGACCCCTAGATGGCCTCTCCAACCAACCATAATCGCCTTGTTCTAATTGTAGATTTAAATCCATCATCCATAGAGTTTGACATGTTGGGAAATCAATGTTTTCCCATGGTATGGTGGGCTGTATTGATCCAATCCTGCCTGCAAGGCTGTGTTACTATTATTTGTGTGCTGTACTATAGGGTTGCCTATTTACAGATACACGCACGCACACACACACAATAAACTTGTAAGCGGTTCTCCCAAGCCCCAGGAGAGAGCAGAGAGAGTGCCCTTCCTAAGATTACAGTAACCCAATATGACAGACAGAGAGACAGGACTCTACTTCAGGTTGACATGATGGCTGCCATGGGAGGAATGCCTGAATGAAAGGCAATTAATGATTTACCAGCCCCGAGAGAGAGAGAGAGAGAGAGAGAGAGAGAGCGAGAGAGAGAGAGAGAGAATCCCCTAAAATCCTAAATGGGTATGGGTTCTGTGGCATTGACATGGCAACTTGTTAGTATATGGCTGAACTTACCTTGGTACCTACCTTGAGAACTTGCTCTTAGGATGGACTTAAGAGAACATACTTTAGAAGTTCTAGAAGTGTTCAGAAGCACAGCCAGTAGCTGCATCCTTGGATACCTAATAGAAATACAAAGAAAAAACATCTGCTTCTCTCATGCAATCACTTTCACTGATTAAGTTGCCAAGATAAACACAGGATGCCAGAAAGTGTGTCTGCATTCAATCCGAGAAAGCCTCTTTACATTTTCAAGTACAGTTAAAAAAGGTATTATTGCTGACAGGCATTGACATTCAGTTGTCAAAATAAAGTGCCTTGACTCTGTACAGGAGATAATGCATTTGTTTACTGAGGAAAACCTCCATTATCAGACAAAAGCCAAGTCAAAGCTAATGACACGGTATTTGTCATATCTTGGCTTGTACTAAAATCCACACGGAAAATGATCGTTATTCATAGAGCCTTGTTTGGAGTTTGTGTTGAACAATGTACAATTACACCTTGCACTCTAAATCAGTCACACCAAATAGAGAATGCTTCACTACTATTATCCTAGAGCACTATCTGGACCTCATCACACTAACCTAATCTAATATTACGCCACCGCTGAGAAAAGGATCTACCGCCCACACCCATCATTAGCACACCACTGCCATTAGCTACAGAATGTATGTAATAACTGTTTTATTACATTTTAATAGACACATTATGATCATTATCATCTTACAAAGGCACTTGCCCTCGACTGTGTTAATCATTAGATGTAATCTAATGAATTTGCTGACATTTTAATCACACCTGTCTATCAATTTGATAAAGTTATGCCACAGTAGGGTTAATGGGTTACATTAACCAAGACTTCTCAGGAAATCGTTGTTACCTCATCCTGACGGCCAGCTGTGCATTCCATACACAATTACACAGTAATAATTGGTTTGACTCAATATAGGGGTCTAGTCCTCTATCTCTCACCCCAAGGCAAAAGATACAGACGGCAGAAAATTACTAAGAACCCGTTCTACAATGCCGTATTATTATTTTGTTAACACTTTAACTGTGGAATTTCCCAGCACATGATAGATTACATCCTAACCTAAGATAGATTGTCAGAGACTGTGTGAGACTGTGTGTGTGTATGTGTGTGTGTGTGTGTGTAACAGTGGGGAAATGCGGTTGTCTGTTCCAATGACTGCTGATATGTCTCTCACTCTCTCTCTCTCTCTCACACACACACACACACACACACACACGCACACACACACACACACACACACACGCACGTGCACACGCACGCGCACACGCACGTGCACACGCACGCACACGCACGCACGCACGCAGACACACAGAAACAAAGAAACACACACACACATTCCATTTCCCCGGGACAGCTGACCTTCCTCTGTCTGGAATAATTTACCATAAGACTCTCACAACCCTATTTGTCTTACAATCCTATCTGTTCACAGCACTGCCATGTATTACTACTGCTAGTCTCGCCTGTCTCAAACACACACACTCAGCATAAATAAACCCTTTGTCCTCAACTAGCTAGATAAATGTAGACACATTAAGACAAATGAATGACCATGGCCTTTGTAACTCGCCATAGGAGCTGTTGTATAGATCTCCCAGTTCGCTGGTTAGAAGCTTGGAGGTTTAAAAAGGGAGACTACATACCCCGAGGGGAGGGAGGACAATGAATTCTTCAAAGTCAAAGAAAGGCTTGAAGTTGGAAATGATTTTGTCCTTTCAAGTTCTAGTTGTAAACTAATTTCTTCCTATGTATCACTGAAACCACATGAGAACGAAAGAGAAGAGAAATCTGCTGTCATGATCACAAATCCCTCCACTGGCTGTCCCAAGACATGAGCCTGTAAGGATACGTGCTCAGCTCAAGCAGCATGCACTGTATTCCCTATCCTTCTCTCTCCTTCCCTGTGTTTCCCTTTCCTTCCCTCTCCAAGCTACAGTACGTGCCCAAGCAACCAGTAAGGATACGTGCTCAGCTCAAGCATCAGCACCGTTCTTTTACAAAAGCCCCACTCCCTCTAACCCTACCCCCTTGTCTGGAAGGCCTTGTGAGACCAGGATGAGACTCAAAACCACACAGTCCAGCTGAGGGACAATTATTCCACATCCCCCCCTCTCTCTCTCTCGCTCTCTCTCCTTTGACATCACAACACCTCAACACCAGCCCTTTTATAACAACCCCCACCTCCACTCCCTCTACTCTCCATTCCTTACATAACACCTTTGAGACATTAGATGAGGAAAGAGGAAGTGAGGTCTTCTCAGGCCACATCCCTCCATTTCTCTGTCTTTCTCTCTCCTCCCAGCTCAACACCATACATTTCATTATGAGCACCTTGCACCTTTTGAAGCACAGCATGATGTGAGGTATCCTTGGTCCACACTAGGCTCTTCTTCACATCCCTCATATCCCTTTTAAAACAATCCCTCTTCACCCTCTAACTAAAGTCATTATGAGACGCAATATGAGGCAATGTATCGTCAGTGTACACACAGCTCTTCTCCACATCTCTCGCTCTTCTCTCTCTGTCTCTCTCTCTGCTATAGTTCATCCTAACACCATCCATTTTAAAACAACCCCCTCTACCACCACCCTCGTTACACACGATAAACAAATCATTATATATAGTGCCAAATAAGAGGTATTTGGCTTGTAACCATAGAAATACCTTTTTTTGAAGGTTCAATGAAGAACCATGCTCATAAGTTCTAAATGGAACCTGTACGGTGCTATAAAGAACCATTTTCCTCCTGTACTCCCTGTTCACTCATGACTGCATGGCCAGGCACGATTCCAACACCATCATTAAGTTTGCTGAGGACACAACAGTGGTATAGGCCTGATCACCGACAACGATGGGAAAGCCTACAGGGAGGAGGTCAGAGACCTGACCGTGTGGTCCAAGGACAACCACCTCTCTCTCAACGTAATCAAGACAAAGGAGATGATTGTGGACAACAGGAAAAGGAGGACTGAGCATGCCCCTATTTTCATCAATGGGGCTGTAGTGGAGCAGGTTGAGAGCTTGAAGTTTCTTGGCATCCACATCACCAACAAACTATCATGGTCCAGGAACACCAAGACAGTCGTGAAGAGGGCATGACAAAATCTATTCCCCCTCAGGAGACTGAAAAGATTTGGCATGGGTCCTCAGATCCTAAAAATGTTTTACAGCTGCACCATCGAGAGCATCCTGACAGGTTGCATCACTGCCCGCTATGGCAACTACTCGGCCTCTGACCGCAAGGCACTACAGAGGATAGTGAGTATGGCCGGGTACATCACCGGGGACAAGATTCTTGCCATCCAGGACCTCTATACAAGGCGGTGTCAGAGGAAGACCCTAAAAATTGTCAAAGACTCCAGCCACCCTACTCATAGACTGTTCTAAATGCTATCGCACGGCAAGCGGTACCAGAGCACCACGTCTAGGTCCAAGAGGCTTCTAAACAGCTTCTTGGCACTAAGACTCCTGAACAGCTAATCAAATGGCTACCCAGACTATTTGCATTGCCCCCCCTCTGGAACGCTGCTTCCACTCTCTGTTATTGTCACTTTAATAACTCTATCTACAGTTGTCGGAAGTTTGCATACACTTAGGTTGGAGTCATTAAAACTAATTTTTCAACCACTCCACAAATATCTTGTTAACAAACAAGACTTTTGGCAAGTCGTTTAGGACATCTGCTTTGTGCGTGACACGAGTAATTTTCCAACAACTGTTCAACAGACAGATTATTTCACTTAGAATTCACTGTAGCATAATTTAGCTTTAGAAGCTTCTGATTGACACCATTTGAGTCAATTGGAGGTGTACCTGTGGATGTATTTCAAGGTCTACCTTCAAACGCAGTGCCTCTTTGCTTGACATCATGGGAAAATCAAAAGAAATCAGCGAAGACATCAGAAAAATATTGTAGACCTCCACAAGTCTGGATCATCATTGGGAACAATTTCAAAATGCCTGAAGGTACCATGTTCATCTGTACGCAAATATAAACACCATGGGACCACGCAGCTGTCATACCGCTCAAGGAAGGAGACGAGTTCTGTCTCCTAGAGATGAACGTACTTTGGTGCGAGAAGTGCAAATCAATCCCAGAACAACAGCAAAGGACCTTGTGAAGATGCTGGAGGAAACAGGCACAAAAGTATCTATATCCAGAGTTAAACAAGTCATATATCGACATAACCTGAAAGGCAGCTCAGCAAGGAAGAAGCCACTGTTCCAAAACCGCCATAAAATAGCCAGACTACGGTTTGCAACTGCACATGGGAACAATGATTGTACTTTTTAGAGAAATGTCCTCTGGTCTGATGAAACAAAAATAGAACTGTTTGGCCATAATGACCATCTTTATGTTTGGAGGAAAAGGGGAGAGGCTTGCAAGCCGAAGAACAACATCCCAACCTTGAAGTACTGGGGTGGCAACATCATGTTGTGGGGGTGCGTTGCTGCAATTCACAAAATAGATGGCATCATGAGGGGGGAAATTCCTGTGGATATATTGAAGCAACATATCAAGACATCAGTCAGGAAGTTAAAGCTTGGTTGCAAATGTGTCTTCCAAATGGACAATGAGTCCAAGCATACTTCCAAAGTTGTGGCAAAATGGCTTAAGGACAACAATGTCAAGGTATTGGAGTGGCCATCAGAAAGCCCTGTATATAGACCCGCATTTGTTATTTCCTGCTGCTCTTTAATCATTTGTTATTCTTTTCTCTTACTTTTCTTTAGGTATTTTCTTAAATCTGAATTGTTGGTTAAACATTTCACTGTTGTATTCGGCGCATGTGACAAATACATTTTATTTTATTTGGTGTAGCACCCAAAAAGGGTTCTCCTATGGTTATAGGTTATATGGCTATATGGTTATATACTTTTCTATGGTTCATTATTAAACCTTTATGGAGAATGGTTCAAGAAAGATCCATACAGAGTTTTTTGTTCTGGTTTAATAGCAATGTTATATTGTAAAAGTTCCATAGTTTTTATTACTACTGACTTAGTCAACCATTCTCAAATGGCACAAGACCATACATGACTTTTTCACAAGTCACATCACTAGTCATAGGTACACTTGAAGTGAAATGACATAACATAACAGAGTAGTTAAACTGGTAGGACACTCCTACTCACGGTTGCACACAAATAGCTGTGTACAAACTACTCCCCAAAATATTCTAATTAGCCACCGCCCCTATATTTGAATTACCACTAAAAGAGGAAATAACCCTTGCTTAACTGCAAAGAACCATTGAAGGGCTCAAAGGGTTCTTTGGGTCAGTATGGTTCAACATAGAACCATCACTCTTCCCAAAGAACTATTGAGGAACCCTCATTTTTCTGTGTGTACCTAAAGTCCTTATGAGACACAGGATGAAAAGGAAACAAGGTACCCTCAGTCCACGCCTCTCCGTCCTTCGTCACCAACACCACCTTCACTTATATAGACCCAACATCCCTTTACCCCAGCCCCCCCAGGGAGGCACCGTTTGATTGGGGGAAAGCGTCTTCTCATGCAGCCTGGGTAAATTTTATAATTCCTGTCCCCAAGGTCCTCCTTTCATGTGTTCAGAGGGAATGCTTTAATCAAGAGAACACCAGCCCAGGCACTCTCCCGCTCTCTCTCCCTTTCCTCTACCCCTTTGCTTATCTTTTTTTACTTTCCTTTAGCTTTCTCTGTCTCTCTCTATCTCTCTGTCTCATCTCCTCCCTCTCTCCCTGATGTGCCACCATAGAGAGTCCTCCCCCGGGACACTCGTAATGAGGTCATAAAAAGAAGAGACTGGAGGAATAAAAGACAACAACCTCATCATGTCTTTTTTTTTTACGCCTCATAAACCTGACTATGGAGGTTAATTGCATGGGAAAGTAAGCGGAAAAAGGAGGAAGAAAGAAAAGTATAAATATGCACAATTACTTTGTCACCAATATGTATCATCAAGAGTGGCCTTCAAAAGGATTTGTCAAACAATCCGATGATTTACATTCTTACTATCAAGTGCTGAAATGCGTCCTGTTTATAACATGCTAGCAAAGGCCCATTGGCTCTTACCACTCCCATTCACTCTTCTGCACTCAACCATGCTAAAGCATCACTGTATAGATGCAGCCAACTCTCCTCATCCCCATGCTACTTTCAACACACCCATAAGAGTTAGGTTGTAGTTTGGGTGAACTGTCCCTTTAAGGTTTTGACAAAGGTTCTCAGAAAAAGTCACTCTTCAGAAAAACAGAACGTTTCCCCCTGCTCCACTAGGAGGCTTTATTCCTAGTGGTGTCCTAATTACAGCTATGAAATATGAATCTAATAATGGTTCAGTTAGTGAATGTTGAAGCTTTAAGGCTGTGATGTATCACTTCATATACTTTAAAGGTCTAGCACCACCAATCATCATTAGTCTGTATCAACACAGAGTGTTTGACTAAAACTGTTATGACCATTTATAATGCGGTTGATTACTCTATCAGATGTATGGGCGATATGTTATAAGTCTGTGTGTGCGTGTGTACGAGAGAGAGAGAGAGAGAGAGAGAGAGACAGACAGACACAGAGAGAGACAGAGAGAGACAGAGAGACAGAGAGAGGGACCGTACCGTATCTGTGTCATACTGTACATTTCTACATAAGATCACAGTGTATGTGTTAGCCTTTATATCTGAGAGTGAGAGGAGAGACAGAAAGAAAGTACTACAGCTACTTCTTATTTTTGCTGCTATTTCTTCCATAATTGTTATGTGTAGGCTATCCCTTCGCCTTCACAACATTGACCTTGTTATCCATGCCATTAAAGCTAGAATCCTGGACTTCTAAATAAGTTGTATGTACCCATTGATGCTTGAAGAATATAATAACTTAGAAATGCCTCATGACTCATGAGCTTAGTATATCTGTCGTACCCCATCAGAACCGAAAATATAAGCGTGTTTTACACCAATATTTGTAAACCATGTAAATGTAAACAAGCCCTGTATAACCTCAATACATGGTTAGAAACTATAAGTTTGCCATCATGAATGGTCAGTCCTGGCATCCAGAGACTGTCTATGAATTTGAGAGTGGTTACATTTCTCCAGGCCCATCGCTCAGCTTTTTACCAAAAAAGGTGGGTGGTTGTTTCAATTAAGGATTCTAGCTTTAAAGCATATTGAATCTGAATTTGAATTTGAGAGAGAAAGAGAGAGGGAGAGAGACAAGGAGACAGACAGACATACAGAAGAGTTTGCTTTGAACTGCTTCCACCACTCATCATGAGCTGCTGGGTCAGTGTTCTGTAGAGGTGCCCGGGGGCCATGGATAGCAGGGCCAAAGCAACCAAGGTCCATTGATTGCAAAACCCTGGGTTGCTTTGTAGTTCCTGGAGGAACAGCTCTGGGGACCTTTGGAAATGGCCTAGCTGCTCCAGTCTATCCATATAGAATAACATCCGCTGGCCGGTGAGACACTCCACTGCAGGGGTGGGGGGTGGGGGGGGGAGAAAAGAGCAAGAGAGAGCTGGAGCTGAGTAGAATATCCTTCATCCTCCGATCATTCTTATCGTCCTGCCCATACAAATCAAAACTTAAACTAATTTACGCAGTAGAGTACAGTACTTACGGTTCCAATGCCCATGTCTGGACCTGTCCATGTCTATCTTAACAGAGGGTGTCTCAGATCTTCACCACTCATCTTCAAAAGGCCTGATTTCCTAATGAATCCTCCCCGCGCTCCTCACCTCTATCTCCGTCCGTTTTGAGGCTTTTCTTCAAGATCAACGTCACTGTTTGTGTGTGTGCGTGCTTGTGTGGTGTGTATGTGACAACTTCCCTCTTTCCATGGACCACTTAACCTGCTGTCTAACATTCATGACCTTTATTCCCCCAGTCAATTAATCTTTCTGTCAGTCACTACAACACAGCACTTTGAACAAACTAAACTGTGCATGAACAGTATGACCTCTGATGAAATCATGGTTGTTTCACATGCAAAAGGAACTTGGTGTTGAACCAGTGTTAGGTGTTGAGGAATAGTCCTGTAGCCCTGTGATGAAGCGATTCTGTCAGTTGTTGTGGAAACAGAGGAAGGGAGATGGAAAAAGAAAGTGTGTGTGAGAGAGAGAGAGAGAGAGAGAGCCTGGGCTAATTGGTTTAGTGGATTAAATTGGCTCGTCAGAGTGGCAGTGTCAGGAGGCAGGAGGCAGGGGGCAGGGTGATTCATCACACCTGGAAGTAAATTACTCACCTGGTGTACATGGCCACCACAGCGCCAACAAGCTCTCACAGGCTCATGTCAGAGTTAGACGTTCATCCTTGTTTCTCAATTTCGAAGTGTTTGTTTAATTCTCTGTATCATTTCAATGTTAAGTTTAGGCATTAACTCTGAATTCTTAAGGTTAGGCAACAGTACTGCCTCATAGTGTAAATTATCAGTCACCACCGCTGCCACTCAGAAAGTTAACTTTCTCAGAATCAAATGTTATTAGTCACATACACATGGTTAGCAGATGTTAAAATGCAAGTGTAGCGAAATGCTTGTGCTTCTAGTTCCAACAGTGCAGTAATATCTACCAAGTAATAGCTAACAATTCCCAACAACTACACAGAAACCTAACAAGTAATCTAACAATTCCACACCAACTACCTAATAAACACAAATCTAAAAGGGTGAATGAAAATATGTATATATAAATATATGGATGAGTGATGGCTGGGCGGCATAGGCAAGGTGCAGTAGATGATATCAAATACAGTATATACATGTGATATGAGTAAAGTAAGATATGTAAACATTATTAATGTAGCATTATTTAAAGTGGCACTGTTTAAAGTGACTAGTGATCCATTTATTATTGTCCAGTGATTGGGTCTCAGAGTAGTTAGTGATGGCTATTTATTAACAGTCTGATGGCCTTGAGACAGACGCTGTTTTTCAATATCTCAGTCCCAGCTATGATGCACCTGTACTGACCTCACCTTCTGGATAATAGCGGTGTGAACAAGCAGTGGCTTGGCTGGTTGTTGTCCTTGATGATCTTTTTTGCCTTCCTGTGACAATGAGTGTTGTAGCTGTCATGGAGGGCAGGTAGTTTGCCCCCGGTGATGCGTTGTGCAGACCGCACCACCCTCTGGACAGCCTTGTGGTTGAGGGCGGTGCAGTTGCCGTACCAGGCTGTGATACAGACCGACAGGATGCTCTCGATTGTACATTGGTAAAAGTTCATCAGGGTTTTGGGTGACAGGCCAAATTTCTTCAGCCTCCTGGAGGTTGAAGAGGCGCTGTTGCGCCTTCTTCACTACACTGCCTGTGTCACGTCTGCTCCCGCTCTTCCCTCCCCTGGCGCTTGAGGGCACCGGGCTGTCCTTCATCACGTACTCCTGTCATCATTTACGCACACCTGCATTCCCTCGTCACGCGCATCAGCAATATTGGACTCACCTGGACTGACTCATTTATCTGTTTATTTCCTCCCCTATATTTGTCAGTTCCCTGCTCTGTTCCCTGCTGATGCATTGATTGTTTTCTGTCTTTGCTTCTCATTTGCTGACGCTGTTCCTGTCTCGTTCCATGTTCGTTCTACGTTGGGCTTTCCAGATGGGATAGGGCAGTGTGCAGTGAGATTGCATCATCAGTGGACCTGTTGGAGCGGTATGCAAACTGAAGTGGGTCTAGAGTGGCCAGTAAGGTGGCGGTGATATGCTCCTTGACTAGCCTCTCTTAGCACTTCATGATGACAGAAGTGAGTGCTACGGGGCGGTAGTCATTCCGTTCAGTTATCTTTGCCTTCTTGGGTGCAGGAACAATGGTAGCCTTCTGGGCCAGCAGCTTTGCGAGGGTTAACATGTTTAAATGTTTTACTTACGTCAGCCACTGAGAAGGAGGGGGGGAGGTTCAGACTTTGTTAGCGAGCCAAGACGGTGGCACTGTATTATCCTCAAAGCGGGCAAAGGTGTTTAGATTGTCTGGAAGCGTGACGTCGGTATCCGTGACGTAGCTGTTTTTGTATTTGTAGTCCGTGATTTCCCGTAGACCCTGCCACACGTCTGAGCCGTCAAATTGCGACTCCACTTTGTCCCTGTACCGGCATTTCGCTTGTTTGATTGCTTTGCGGAGGGAATAACTACACTGTTAATATTCAGCTATATCTCCAGACTTCTTTCCATGGTTAAATGAGGTGGAACGTGCTTTCAGTTTTACGCGAAGGCCGCCATCCATCCACGGTTTCTGGTTAAGGTAGGTTTTAATGGTCACAGTGTGTACGATGTCTCCAATGCACTTATGTATTAACACACTCACAGAGTCAGCATGTAGGTCAATGTTGTCCTCTGAGGCTGATCAGAACATGCTCCAGTCCGCGTGATCAAAAGAATCTTGGAGCGTGGCTTCCGATATTCGTCAGACCAGCGTTGAATGGTTTTCATCACTGGTACACCCTGTTTGAGTTTCTGCCTATAAGCCGGGACGAGCAAGATGGTGTCATGGCTCGATTTGCCAAAGGAGGGCGGGGGAGGGCTTTGTATGCAGCACGGAAGTTAGAGTGGCAGTGGTCAAGAGTATTAGCCCGGCGTGTCGTTATCAAGACTGTCATCTAGTGCTGTTTTTAAGCCAGGAGGAAGGAAATTGTGCCATTCGAGTGACCTCCAAGCTATTTTCAAAGTCCACTCCTACCTACATTGCCTTCAGAAACTATTCATATCCCTTGACTTATTCCACAATTTGTTGTGTAACAGCTTGATTTGAAAATATATTAAATATAATTGTTTTATTAACCATCTACACACAATACCCAATAATGGCAAAGTGAAAACAAATTTGTAGAGATTTTTCCAAATTTTATGAATTACAGAAATATAACATTTACATAAGTATTCACACCCCTGAGTCAATACTTTGTAGAGGCACCTGTCATGACTCCCGCCGAATTCGTCTCCTCTCCTTGTTCGGGCGGCACTTGGCGGTCGACGTCACCGGTCTTCTAGCCATCGCCGCTCCACCTTTCATTTTCCATTTGTTTTGTCTTTTTTTTCACAAACCTGTTTTACATCACCTCATCACTCTATGTGTATATTATCCTCTGCCCCCCCTCCATGTCTGTGTGTGTAATTGTTCGTTGCGTGTCATTTGTGATGCTTCATGCTGTTTTTTTTCGCCAGATCTTGTTTGGAACCCGTGGTATTGTATGCTGTACATTATTTGTGTGACTAGTGCACTATTTGCTTTTGCCTTTGGACGGGAGTGTCGTTACGCAGTTGCATCCGACTGTTTGTCTTCTGCCAAATAAAGTGTGCCTGCTCACTCAGCTCTGCTTTACTGCACCTGACTTCAGTTAACCAGTTACACACACTGTTGACAGCACCTTTGGCAGCGATTAAAGCTGTGTCTTTCTGGGTAAGTCTGTAAGAGCTTTCCACACTTGGATTTTGCCACATGTACCCATTATTCTTTTCACAATTCTTCAAGCACTGTCAAATTCACTGTTGATCATTGGTAGACAACCAATTTCAGGACTTTCAATTAGATTTAAGTCAAAACTGTAACCTGGCCACTCAGGAACGTTCACTCAGGAATATATTCTGTCTTCTTGGTAAGCAACTCCAGTGTACATTTGACATTGTGTTTTATGTTATTGTCCTGCTGAAAGGTGAATTCATCTCCCAGTGTGTGGTGGAAAGCAGACTGAACCAGGTTTTCCTCTAGGATTGTGCTTAGCCCTGTTTCTTTTTTTTTATCTTGAAAAACTACTCAGTCCTTAACGATTACAAGCATACCTATAACATCATGCAGCCTCCACTATGCTTGTAAATATGGAGAGTGGTACTCAGTAATGTGTTTAATGGATTTGCCCCAAACACAACACTTTGTGTTCAGGACAAAAATTTTCTCAGATCACAGCCATTCAACTCTGTAACTGATTTAAAGTCACCATTGGCTTCATGGTGAAATCCCAGAGCAGTTTCCTTCCTCTCCGGCAACTGAGGTAGCTAAGAAGTCTGTATCTTTGTATTGACTGGGGATATTGATACACCATCCAAAGTGTAATTAATAACTTCACCATACTCAAAGGGATATTAAATCTTAGCCTTTCTTTTCACCAATGGGTGCCCTTCTTTGCTAGGCATTGGAAAATCTCCCTGGTCTTTGTGGTTAAAGCTGTGTTTGAAATCCACTGCTCGACTGAGGGACCTTACAGATAATTGTACAGTATGTGTGATATACAGAGATTAAGTCATAAAAAAGCACATTTTTACTCCTGAACTTGCCATAAGAAATTGGTTAAATACTTATTGACTCAAGACATTTTGAATTAATTTGTAAAAAATGTGAAAACATAATTTCACATTGACATTACGTATGTGGTATTGTGTGTAGGCCAATGACACAAAAATCTCAATGGACTGTGAGAGACTACTCTGCCTGCACCTCATCCCGCCTGCTCATCAGACCTCTTCACATCCCATTCTGATAAAGCCACAACCACTAGCAAGTTGGCGTCACAGTCATTTATGCTCTTCACCCCTGCTCTCTTTCCATCACTCACCAGTCCACAGTCACCTCACAATGCATTAAACGCATCTGCAGTGTTTTCCTCTTCCTGGATGATAAATATTGAAAAGGAGCCATCCATGAGTCATCCGTCTCAGAATGCGACAGCGAGGGATAACTCCACAGCGGCAAGACTTGTCCTGGTGCCTGCACGACAAGACCCCCGCCGCTCTGAGACTTAAGAATGTCTTCATTTACATGGCAACGGCAAAGCAATTTCTCAGATGAATGCAATTCACATTTCCCCAGACGTACTGCTGGAGGAAGGGAGGAAGAGAGAGAAAGATGGAGAGAGAGATGTTTGATAGTGCCAAATAACCATCTACGTCTGCAACTTCATTCTGTCTCAGGATATACAATGGCTCAGGTGAGGTAGCCAGCAGATAAGATGAGACTGTGAGACATACTTAAGTAAAAATAATTGAAAGTAATACTTAAGTCGTTCTTTGGGGTTTCTGTGCTTACTGTATTATATATATTTTTGACAACTTTTACTTTTACTCCACTACATTCCTTAAGAAAATAATGTACTTTCTACTCCATACATTTTGCCTTATACCCAAAAGTACTCGTTACATTTTGAATGCTTAGCAGGACAGGAAAATTGTCTAATTAATGCACTTAAAGAGAAAATTCCTGGTCAACCCTACTGCATCTGATCTGTTGGACACAAATGCTTCGTTTGTAAATTATGTCTGAGTGTTGGAGTGTGACCCTGGCTATCTGTAAATAAAAAAAACAAGAAAATCGTGCCGTCTGGTTTGCTTGATATCAGGAATTTGAAATGATTTATACTTTTAGTTTTCATATTTTAGCAATTACACTTACGTTGACACTTAAGTATGTTTAAAACCAAATACTTTTTTGACTTTTACTCAAGTAGAATTTTACTGGGTGACTTTTACTTTTACTTGAGTCATTTTCTATTAGGTTTCTTTAATTTTAATCAAGCATGAAAATGGGATACTTTTTCCACCACGGGAAGAAAACATTTCTGTTTGGTGCAAACCTCAAACAACCACAACACGTGCAATACTCCAATGGATCCCGATGCTCTTGCAAGGAAATATCCTCCGCTCTCGACACCAGGCTGAGCCCAATCCATGACACACACAATAAACTTCAAACCACAGTCACCAACTGTTACTCAAAAGTAAAATATCTTGAGGTGCCAGCTACCACCCTACACTCTCTGCTGGAAACGGTGGAGAAGAACCAAGATGAATTGCTAGCTGCAAAAGAAACTGCTGGAGAAAAAGACACAGATGCTGGAATACCACAGCATGGAATTTAATTTGAGAATAATCGGATTGGATCATGGAATCGAATCTGGTAAACCGACCACCTACACTATCAGTCAAAAGTTTGCACACACCTACTCATTCAAGGGTTTTTCTTTATTTTACTACATTGTAGCATAATAGTGCAGACATAAGACATCAAAACTAAGCAATTACACATATGTAATCATGTAGTAACCAAAAAAGTGTTAAACATTTTAGATTTTAGATTCTTCAAAGTAGCCACCCTTTGCCTTGATGACAGCCACTCTAAAAAGTGCAGTTTTGTCACATAACGCAATGCCACAGATTTCCCAAGTTTTGAAGAAGTGTGCGATTGGAATGCTGTTTATTTCTCAACCATAAGCCGCTTTCAATGTCGATTTAGAGAATTTGGCAGTAGGTCCAACCAGCCTCACAACTGCAGGCCATGTGTGACCATGCCAGCCCAGGAACTCCACATCCGGCTTCTTCACCTGTGACACTGACAGCTGATGAAACAGTGGGTTTGCACAACCAAAGAATTTCTACACAAACTGTCAGAAACCGTCTCAGGGAGGCTCATCTGCGTGCTTGTCGTCCTCATAGGGTCTTGACCTGAAGGCAGTTAGGTATCTTAACCAACTTCAGTGTGCAAATGCTCACCTTCGATGGCCACTGGCATGTTCGAAACATGTGCTCTTCACAGATGAATCCCAGTTTCACCTGTTTCGGGCAGATGGCAGACAGCGTGTATGGTGTCGTGTGGGTTTAGTGGTTTGCTGATGTCAACGTTGAGAACAGAGTGCCCCATTGTGGCGGAGGGTTATGGTATGCGCAGGCATAAGCTACTGACAATGAACACAATTGCATTTTATCAATGGCAATTTGAATGCATAGAGATAACGTGACGAGATCCTGAGGCCCATTGCCGTGCCATTCATCCACCGCCATCATCTCATGTTTCAGCACGGCCCCATGTCGCAAGGATATGTACACAATTCCTGGGAGCTGAAAATGACCCGGTTCTTCCATGGCCTGCATAATCACTAGACATGTCACCATTGAGTTTGGGATGCTCTGGATTGACATCTATGACAGCTTGTTCCAGTTCCTGCCAATATCCAGTAAATTCGCAAAGCTATAGAAGAGGAGTGGGACAACATTCCACAACCCACAAGCAACAACTATGATCAACTCTATGCGAAGGAGGTGTCGCACTGGGTGAGGGAAATGGGTGTCACGGCTGAGACTGGTTCTCTGATCCACGACTCTACTTTTATTTTATCCTCTTTGGGCTAGGGGGCAGTATTTTCACATCCGGATGAAAAGCGTGCCCAAAGTAAACTGCAGGCTACTCAGGCCCAGAAGCTAGGATATGCATATAATTAGTAGATTTAGATAGAAATTACTCTAAAGTTTCTAAAACTGTTTGAATAATGTATGTGAGTATAACATAACTGATATGGCAGGCAAAAACCCGAGGACAATCCATCCAGGAAAAAAAAATTGGGGTCAATCTCTTTTCCATGTGTTTTCTATGGGAATCTAGATTTCTGTGGCACTTGCTTGCAGTTCCTATCGCTTCCACTGGATGTCAACAGTCTTTAGAAATTGGTTGATGTTTTTCCTTAGAGAAATGAAGAAGTAGGGCTGTTCAGAACAAGGGTCGAGTGAAGTGTACTGTTTGTTAACCTTTCTAGCGCAAGCGGAACCCCTCGACAACATTCCACTGAAAAGGCAGTGCGCAAAATTAAAACATATATTTTTGAAATATATAACTTTCACAAATTAACAAGTCCAATACAGCAAATGAAAGATAAACATCTTGTTAATCTACCCATCGTGTCCGATTTCAAAAATGTTTTACAACTAAAGCACGACATATGATTATGTTAGGTCAGAGCCAAGTCACAAAAACACAGCCATTTTTCCAGCCAAAGATAGGAGTCACAAAAAGCAGCAATATCGATAACATGAATCACTAACCTTTGATTATCTTCATCATATGACACTCATAGGATATCATGTTACATAATATATGTTTTGTTCAATAATAAAATGTGCATATTTATATCCAAAAATCTCAGTTTACATTGGCGCCTTACGTGCAGTAATGTTTTGATTCCAAAACATCCAGTGATTTTGCAGAAATACTCATAATAAACATTGGTAAACGTTACTAGTGTTATTCACAGAATTAAAGAAAGACTTCTCCTTAATGCAACCGCTGTGTCAGATTTCAAAAAAACTTTAGGGAAAAAGCATAATCTGAGAACGGCGCTCAGAACCCAAAACAGCCAGAGGAATATCCACCATTTTGGAATCAACAAAGTTAGAAACAGCACCATAAATACTCACTTACCTTTGATCTTCATCAGAAGGCACTCCCAGGAATCCCAGTTCAACAATAAATGACTGTCCATCCCGCATGAGGGAGCGTAATCATCGACTGACACTAATTAACATATCGCAACGAACATAAATATTCCTAGAAAATATTCCTATTCATGAAAATCACAAGTGAAATATATTGAGAAACAGCTTAGCCTTATGTTAATCACCCTGTCATCTCAGATGTTCAAAATATGCTTTACAGCCAAAGCTAGACAAATGTAAATTTATCGATAGCCTAGCATAGCATTTTGTCCAGCTAGCAGCAGGTAACTTGGTCACAGAAATCAGAAAAGCAATCAAATCAAATCGTTTACCTTTGATGAGCTTTGGAAGTTTTCACTCCCGAGACTCCCAGTTAGATAGCCAATGTTCCTTTTTTCCAAAAATATTATTTTTGTAGGCGAAATAGCTCCATTTGTTCTTCACGTTTGGCTGAGAAATCGCCCGGAAATTGCAGTCACGAAAACGCCAAATAATATTCCAAATTAGCTCCATAATATCGACAGAAACATGGCAAACGTTGTTTATAATCAATCCTCAAGGTGTTTTTCAAATATCTATTCGATAATATATCAACCGGGACAGGTGGCTTCTTAGTAGGAAAGAGAGAAACAATGGCCGCATTTGTCTCTTACGCACAAAACACCCTGAGAGACTCCAGCTGACCACTGATGCAATGTTGACGTTCAGGCTCATTTTTCAAAATAAACGCCCGAAACTATGTATTGTGACACTAGACACATTAGGGAAGCCATAGAAAAAGGAATCTGGTTGATATCTCATTCACTGCTGCATAGGAACGCAGAGGAACACAGAGCTTTCTAAATAAGAGTCCCTTCCTGATTGGATTTTTCTCAGGCTTTCGCCTGCAACATCAGTTCTGTTATACTCACGGACAATATTTTTACAGTTTTGGAAACTTTAGAGTGTTTTCTGTCATAAGCTGTCAATTATATGCATATTCTAGCATTTTGTCCTGACAAAATATGTTGTTTACTATGGGAACGTTATTTTTCCAAAAATGAAAATACTGCCCCCTAGTGACAAAAGGTTAATCCACCTGGCGTGTCAGATTTCAAAAAAGCTTTTCCCGCGAAAGCATACCAAGAGTTTATGTAAGGACATCGCTCTCAGTAGACAAAATATTACAAACAGCTAGCAGCCAAGTAGATTGGTCATGAACGTCAGAAAAGCAATACAATTTATTGCTTACCTTTGATGATCTTCGGATGTTTGCACTCACGAGACTCCCAGTTACACAATAAATGTTCCTTTTGTTCCATAAAGATTATTTTTATATCCAAAAACGCGCCAACTAAATGGAGGTATATGTTCAGAAATCCACAGGCTCGAGAGGTCACGACATCGCAGATGAAAATTACAAATAGTGTCCGTAATGGCCGTAGAAACATGTCAAACGCTTTTTATAATCAATCCTCGGGTTGTTTTTACAATATATAATCGATAATATTTCAACCGGGACTGTAGCTTCTTCAATAGGAGAGATAGAGAGAAATGTCTGCTCCAAGCTGTTGCGCATGCAAAACGCTGCTGGCACCCAGCCATACAATGACGCGATGTGATCTTTCTCGCTCATTTTTTGAAATAAAAGCCTGAAACTATGTCTAAAAACTGTTCACACCATGGGGAAGCCATAGGAAAAGGAATCTGGTTGATATCCCTTTAAATGGAGTGAAGGCAGGCTATGGAACAGAGAACTTTCAGGAAAAACAACACTTCCGGGTTGCAGTGCAACAGTTCCTCCTGCAGCAAATCACCCCCACAACATGATGCTGCCACCCCTGTTCTTCAAGGTTGGGATGGTGTTCTTCAGCTTGCAAGCATCCCCCTTTTTCCTTCAAATGTAACGATGGTCATCATTACACCTTGATGACCCATTTCGTCATGTAACTCCTCCAAGACTGTATACTTGTACTTCTCATCCAAGTCGAGCTTGTCCCACTCTCGAAGAAGACATCTGCTTTTTATGTTGATTGTTTTCATTTATCGCCCTGTTGGTTTTGAACCATCACTTCTCCGATCCTCTCATCTTCTCTCTTTGGCTGTTGGATCTCTGCTTTTGAGAAAGGCATGATGGATCTGTTTTCTGTTGTTGCTGCATACATGGTGGAGACTGCCATTGACCAGGATATATTTGAGTCTTGTTTTCCATCGTCGGCCAGTGCAGTTGATCCAAATGAGTCCAATGTCAACTCCTCTTAACATTCTCTCATCAGTGTTTCATGTCTATCGGCATTCTGAACAACCTGTCAGCATCAATGTTCTCTTTGCTTGGATGATATCTGATATCTGTATCCCATCTGCACCCTGTTGTATTCAGCTTGGCAGTCGACAAGACGTAAGTAAGAGGATTGTTGTCAATGTACACTGTGAAGGTCGGTGCATAGTATAAGCAGAACTTGACCTTGATGGAGCAGTACAGGGCTAGGAACTTTTCCTGAGTGGAGATGGTCGTTTTTCTCAGGTACAGTCAAGGTCCGAGACGCATAGGCTATCACACTCAGTTTTACATATAATGTCTGATACAACACAACTCCTAAACCTTTGTTTGACGCATCTGTGTGAAAGATAAGTGGCTCTGAGAAGTCTGGGAAACCGAGTACAGGAAGCTGCACGAAACAGTCTATCAACCGCTCCGTTATCTGTAGATGCTTATCAGTCCACGTGATTGATTTGTGAGAGGGGGCATCTCTTGTTTTCCCCTTTGTCTGCCATTCTTTGCTTTGTTGTCTTCTTCAGGAGACCCTGTAAACAGGTCGTAGAGTGGGCTAGCTATGTGTGAGAAGTCTTTGATGCATTGCCTATAGTAGCTTTGCAACCCCATGATTCCTCTGGAGGTCATAAAGGCTGTCATGGGCTTGCTTTCCTTTGCCATAAACCCCTGGTGATATGCTTTTCCCTGATCCAAGAGTGAAAACCAGGAATTTCCTTCAAAGCTGTCCTTGATATCCTGTACTCTGGGTATTATCTGGCCGTCAGGGTGAGTCTTCGTGTTCAGCTCCCTGTAGTCTATGCACAGTCGTAAGCTTCCATCCTTTTCCTTTACACATTCTGGGGAGGAGTAAGGGGAGTTAGACTTCTCCAACCAGCCCTGAGCAATCAGGTCATGCAAGTAGTCTTTCATCTCTTTGTACAATGGCTTCGCCACAGACAGGTTGGTTCGTGCAACAGGATCACTGTTTTTCAATGAAATGCTCAGATGCAGATTCTCAAAGCAGCCAATGTCACTGTCTGATTGGAAAAATGAGCTTGATTCCTTTCTCAACAATTGGTGAATGAGGACTTCAGCTCTCAAGTTCTTTAACACCATCATATCAGATCTCAGTTCTTTTAGCACTGATACCAGGACAGGGGGAATTTTTGGTGTGTTCTTTTGGGGCAGGCACTTCTTTTCAACAGGGACCTCATCAGTCTGAACTGATTGGAGACTATCGGGCCGCTGTGGAAAAGTCATTTTCCTTTTGTTCTGTTTCTCTGTTTCATAAGCACATGCAGTGTTCACTTTCTATTGAAGCAGCTAATCTGTAGTTTTTGTGTCTAGGAGATATGGCTGCATGTAAGTTCTTATGTTGTCATTTTGTAGACCAGTCAGGACAGTATGCATGAACATGCTCTGGACCAGTCCTGGGTCATACTTAATTAAGGCCAGACACTGCTTCCTGTGAGGCAAACCGGATTTTCTGTCTCAAATCTAAGGAACAGATTAGGAAGTTTTGTGGGGTCTCTTTGTTGTTCTGTACTTCTGATGTGAGTTGGCTATGCAGTTCTGTTTCAGTCTTCTCTTAGTAATGAGACCGAGTCTGGATATCTTTTATTCAGTTATTCAGTCTATTTTCGATTTGGTGAGCTAGAATGGAGAACGTGAGTGAGTCTCTCTTTTTGGCCTGGTTTACCTATTTGACCGGATATCTTGAGCGTGTCCCTGCATTTGCACAGCATTAATTTCTCTAGCTCTGTTTGTAGTTTTTATTGTTCTTCATTTTTTTTTCCCACTTTGTCGGTTGAGATAACGACACTAGCCTCCTGCATATCGCTTATCATGTCTTTAAGGTTCAACAGTTCAGACATACTGTACCATCGTCCTCTAGGTCTTTTACTTCGTCCCGTTCAATATATGAAATAAGGTTCATGCGTGTTTTACCAGTTAGATTCTCTGATATTTTCAAAAAGTAATTTATTTCAATGAGATTGTCTTTGTTCAGTTCATACAATGCTCTTTTCACATCTTTTTGGATATCCTCTAATGGTGCTTCCATTCTAATAGCAAAAAAAGGTAACAACACTTTTAATGAAGGTTCTCTTTTACTGGACCTCGCTGCTCCCTGACGTTCACTCTGACCTCAGTTTGCACGCATTCCTTTTCCATTGTCTGTCGAACCTGCACCGTAGCCGCCTGTCACACTCTCTCGTCTGCCTGAGTTGGATTTGAAGATGAATGTTGATTGAAGGTCTTCCTCTCGTCAGTACATTCATCTCAGTGGAGCCTCCAAACCGTTATATCCCTTACCCTTTCTAATTAACAAAACATGTATAACCTTGCATTAATTCGTATTTAGTTCCTTAAATTACAACAACATTCACATTTCCCAAAAGGGGGAAATTTAAGAAATAAGGCACAAGGGGTTGTGGGATAATAGACCACGGCTAAGGGCTGTTCCCCTACACAATGCAACACGGAGTGCCTGGATACAGTCCTTAGCCGTGGTATATTGGCCTATACCACAAACCCCTGAGGTGCCTTATTGATATTAGAAATCGGTTACCAACGTAATTACAACAGTAAAAATAAACAAGGTCTGATATACCACGGCTTTCAGCCAATCAGCATTCAGAGCTTGAACAACCCAGTTAATAAATATAAATGAATCACAAGGATTGAGCTGGAAAGCACCCCTATTCCTAGGTATAACCAATCAAACTCAGATCAGACATCAATAGAGCACACAGATCGTATTATCAACATTCAGATAAATTAATAGCGTATTACTTACCGGTTACACATTATGACTCTGTATTATTATTGTGTTATTATTAAGGCACTTTTAATTATATCACATTAGAGGATAACTCATCATAATCAGCAGCAGCATAGTGTCATATCTCTCTTCCTCTTTTCTATTAGCCACGTGGGGAATGTAATTTACCTATTTACCTTATAACTTATGAGCATGGCACACTAATGCACATTAATGTTTAACCTATGGGCTCACTCTAGCAATTTTCAGCTTTCTCTCACTCAACCAATGCGTGTAAACCTTGGGATGTATTCATGTCAAACTTACCCATGTTCTCTTACTTACCGAAAACCCTCCACCTCCCCACCACCACCAGCTATAATAACCTTACAAGGTCAGTCATTGGAACTCCTTTCTCCCATAGGCTACATACCATCTCATCATCTGACTCTGAGGATCGGAGACTAAAAAATTCCCTTAACTATTAGTTCAAATGTCCTACTGCATTTCGTCTCTGTTGTCCATTCAGTTAAATCTGTACTAGTTTGAACTATTACTATTTTTTTAGTGTGGTCTGCAGCAGATAGAAATATTTCATAAAAAGGAGAGAGAATGTCAGTCGCCATGTCAGGACAGATGAGGAACAATAGGGAAAAAAACTTGAAGGGAGAGTTAAAGAATCTGCTGAATTTAATCACTACATTTGATGTCACTGGTATGATTAATAATCCTTTTCCAGGATTTTTTTAGTCTCTTCCATCTAAAGATGGTGACAATGGTACCAAAAGTTTTCAGGACATGAACTTGAACTCCCGAACTGAAATGAAAAAGAAAAGGTACTGTCCTGGAACGACGTCAAAAGCTAGGACATGACAAATAGTGACAGAGACTGTACAGGTACTGCGTGGCTTCATTTCTGTTATCAGTTTGTAACTCACCAGGGGAAGGACAGCAAATGAACAGACATTTGCAAGGATACAAGTGTGAAAAATAAATCCCAGACAGTTCTCAGAATGGAAAATTGGAGAAAGAAGGCGGACCAGATCAATTCCCAATACCCCGTTTCTGTCAGAGAAGTCTTGCCAACTAGGCCATTCAGAGAGTAAACACAAAACTTGGAACAGACAGTTGGCATCCAACTTCACTTGTTGACTGCAAATCTTCAACTGTTGTGCGAACGTCTAGTTATTTCTTGGCAGAACATCTACCTTGTTGATGTTCTGGGTATTCAGGCGTTTATTATTTCCTGTATTTCCTGTTAACGCTGTAAGCTGTAGATTCAACTGTCAACAAGTAAAATGATAACTACTTCGTTCATAGGAAGGAATGTGTCAATTTCTGACCTCTCTGATCGTAACCATTCAGTTACGATCAGTAGGAAACCTCATCAGTAGGAAACCTCACACAGATGGCAGCACTGTAGTAATAGCAGCACTATACCATCCACTTCTATTCATATGATGTATGACTGAGAGCCATCAGTCACTTTGTCAGAAGGTCAACAGTGTTGTTTTGTCTCAGTGACACATCATGCTTCCTTTCATTTTCAACCTGAATTAGTTGAAGTGGATAGGGCGACAGGGCAAGCTAATCAAGAAATATGCAATCAGGGCCATTGCTATGGAAACTCATCAAGAAGCAATTAGCAGTGACAACAATTGTAGATGAAAGTAGTGAGGATGACCAGAATGAGAATTCTGACCTATTTTCATACAGTGCCTTGCAAAAGTATTCATAACCCTTGAATTTCTTCACATTTTATTGTGTTGCAAAGTGGGATTAAAATGTATTTAATTGTGCGTTTTTGTCTACAATTTCGACAAAATATTCTGTAATAGTGTTTCTTGTGTTTTATTAGGATCCCCATTTAGAAGCTACCGAGGCAGCAGCTACTCTTCCTGGGGTCCAAACAGTAAACAACACAACAAATAAAATACATAAATATGAATAGCACTACATTTACATTACAATTTGGCCATTTGGCAGACACTCCCATCCAGAGCGACCCACAGCCAGTGCATTACTCTTAAGATAGTCATGCGAGACAACCACGCATCAGTCGTATCCAAGCACATATCACATACTGTACATAATACAATACATAATAAAATGCATAAAAATTTCTAGGGTTTTTAAGTTAAAAAAAAAGATTAATAGAAATTAAATAACTAAAATATGCACTACCGTTCAAAAGTTTGGAGTCACTTTGAAATGTCCTTGTTTTTGAAAGAAAATCAAATGTTTTGTCCATTATAATAACATCAAATTGATCAGAAATATGGTGTAGACATTGTTAATGCTATAAATTACTATTGTGGCTGGAAACTGCTGATTTTTTTATGGGATATCTACAGTACATAGGCAAACAGAGGCCCATTATCAGCAACCATGACTCCTGTGTTTCAATGGCACGTTGTGTTAGCTAATCCAAGTTTATCATTTTTAAAGGCTAATTGATCATTATAAAGCCTTTTTGCAATTATGTTAGCACAGCTGAAAACTGTTGTGTTGGTTAAAGAAGCAATAAAAGTGGCCTTCTTTAGACTAGTTTAGTATCTGGAGCATCAGCATTTGTGGGTTCGGTTACAGGCTCAAAAGGCCAGAAACAAAGACCTTTCTTCTGAAACTCGTCAGTCTATTCTTGTTCTGAGAAATTAAGTCTATTCCATGTGGGAAATTGCCAAGAAACTGAATATCTCGTACAACACTGTGTACTACTCCCTTCACAGAGCAGTGCAAACGGACTCTAACCAGAATCAAAGGAGGAGTGGGAGGCTCCGTTGCACAACTGAGCAAGAAGACAAGTACATTAGAGTGTCTAGTTTGAGAAACAGACACCTCACAAGTCCTCAACTGGCAACTTCATTAAATAGTACCCGAAAAAACACCAGTCTCAACGTCAACAGTGAAGAGGCGACTCTAGGATGCTGTCGTTCTAGGCAGAGTGGCAAAGTAAAAGCCATTTATCAGACTGGCCAATAAAAATAAAAGATTAAGATCGGCAAAAGAACACAGACACTGGACAGAGAAAGATTGGAAAAAAGTGTTAACGACAGACAAATCTAAGTTTTAGGGGTTCGCATATCAAAGAAGAACATTCGTGAGACGCAGAAAACATGAAAAGATGCTGGAGGGGTGTGCTTGACGCCATTTGTTAAGCATGGTGGAGGCAATGTGATGGTCTGAGGGTGCTTTGGTGGTGGTAAAGTGGGAGACTTGTACAGTGTAAAGGGTATCTTGAAGAAGGAAGGCTATCACTCCATTTTCCAATTCCATACCCTGTGGATGGTGCTTAATTGGAGCCAATTTCCTCCGAAAACAGGACAACGACCCAAAGTACAGCTCCAAACTATTGAAGAACTATTTGGGGAAGAAGCAATATTCTGGTATTCTGTCTATAATGGAGTGGCCAGCACAGTCACCGGATCTCAACCCTATTGAGTTGTTGTGGGAGCAGCTTGACCGTATGGTATGTAAGAAGTGGGCATCAAGCCAATCCAACATGTGGGAGGTGCTTCGGGAAGCATGGGGTTAAATCTCTTCAGATTACCTCAACAAATTGACAACTAGAATGCTAAAGGTCTGCAAGCCTGTAATTGCTGCAAATGGAGGATACTTTGACGAAAGCTAAGTTTGAAGGACACAATTATTATTTAAAATAAAAATCATTATTTATAACCTTGTCAATGTCTTGGCAAAATTTCCTATTCATTTTGCAACTCATTTCATGTATGTTTTCATGGAAAACAAGGACATTTTTAAGTGACCCCAAACTTTTGAACAATAGTGTAGTCATTGCAGAAGTATTCAGCTCCCTGAGTCAATACATCTTAGAAACACCTTTAGCAGCAATTACAGCTGTGAGTCTTCTTTGGTAAGTCTCTGAGAGCTTTACACATCTGGATTGTGCAATATGTGCATGTTATTCTTTTCACAATTCTTCAAGCTCTGTCAAGATGTTGGGTATCATGCATGGCTAAACCGTAATTTTCAAGTCTTGCCATAGATTTTCACTGTCTTCTTGATAAGCAACTCCAGTGTAGATTTGGCCATGTGTTGTAGATTATTGTCCTGCTGACAGGTGAATTCCTCTCCAAGTGTCTGGTATAAAGCAGACTGAAGCAGGTTTTCCTCTGCATGTGTTTAGCTCCATCCCATTTCTTTTTACCCTGAAATACTTCCCAGTATTTGCCGATGTCAAGTATACGCATACCATGATGCAGCCACCACCATGCTTGAAAGTAAGGGGGCAGTTACTCAGTGATGTGTTGTGCTAGATTTGCCCCAAACATAAGGATTTGCATTTGGGTCAGAAAGTGTAATCCTCTTTTGCAATAATACTTTAGTGCCTGGTTGCATTCTAGATGCATGTTTTGGAATAGTTGTATCCTGTGTATTTTAAATATTTCCCAGGACATAGACATATCTGATATGGGCAGAAAGCTTACAATTAGGCACATTTGGGCAGTCTTGATACAACATTTTGAACAAAAATACAATGTTTCATTGGATCAGTCTAAAACTTTGAAGATACACTTCTGCCATCTAGTAGCCAAAATCTAAATTCCTCATTGACTCCTATATTATATTATGGCTTTTTCTTTTGCATTTCAAAGATGATGGAACCCCCCCAAATTGAAATGTCATGTTTTTTGGTTTGTATTATCTTTTACCACATCTAATGTGTTATATTAATTACATTACATCCTACATTCATTTCACATTTGCACAAACTTCAAAGTGTTTCCTTTCAAATGGCATCAACAATGCGTTAAAAATATATATAAATGTAACTAGTTAAGGTAGTTAAGGACAAATTCTTATTTACAATGACAGCCTACTGAGGAACAGTGGGTTAACTGCCTTGTTCATGGGCAGAACGACAGATCTTTTACCTTGTTAGCTCGGGGATTTAATCCAGCAACCTTTTGGTTACTGGTCCAAGGCTCTAGTCTACCAGCTTCAGGTCCTGAGCTGGGTATGTATTTTAGGCAGAAATTGAAAAAAAAGGTCCTATCCTGACATTATTGTGTCACTACAATGTTGTTGAACCATTATCAGTTATCTCCCATCACACCCATTGAACTCTGTAACTGTTTTAAACTCAACCAATGGCCTCACGGTAATAGTTTCTTTCCTGTCCTGCTGTATATTAATATGTGTCTGGGTGGTTTTATACATAATCCACAGAATAATTATTAACTTTACCATGCTTAAAAACAAAGGGGCTGAATACTTACGCAATGACTATGTTTAAGTTATGAAATTTGTACTAATCTTTAAAAAAAAAAAAGATTCATCCACTTCGACATTACAGTATTTTGAGTAGATTGTTGACCAGAAATTACACTTAAATATGTTTGAATCACACTGTAACACAAAAAAATGTGAAGAAATCCAAGGAGAATGAATACTGGAATGATTGGATGTTGGAACTTGTATCCAGCCAACCAGAAAAGGAAGGCAAAGCAATTCAGGCATTCTTGAAAGTCAAGACAATCCTTGTCCTGCAACGAAACATAATTATTTATAGTAAAGAAAAATAGATTTAGCAAACAGTAGGCTTTTAGAATCAAATTTGCAGTTGATCTTTACATTTACCTGATGACCTTCAAAATTATTTGGTAATCATTATTTATAAAAAAAAAAAACACGTTGCCATCATAATTTGTCACAATTAAGAAAATTTGACAAAAGAAAAATCCACTCCTGTCGAACAGATAGAAATGTTGTTGATCTTTACAGGATTTCTCCTATAGTGGTCGTTTCCTTTACACATGTCACAATGTAAATTGTTTGTGACATTGCTTTAGTTGAATAAACCTAGGTCAATGGAACCCTGCCTAATGACTGCTCCTCGAGAGCCCTTGACTGGAGTACTATAAGAAGCGACAAGATCTGATTATAGACTCTATATCCAGCTGTGATTGGAGAGGTCAGTACTTAGCAGAACACCGGCGATCCAATCAGGACGAGGATGGCCTCCTGTCTGCTAGACATGAAGAGGGGAGAGATCATCGAAGACTTTCAGTTCAATGCTCTGCTCCTCGCAACTCTCCTGGCGTTGGTTTCCACAGTGACGAGGCATTCCACCATTGCTGTGGGCTCCTTGTTGGCTCCTTGGCCCGATTAGACCCAGTCTGGATGACAGCTGTGTTTCTGATTCTAATGAAGGATAAGTGTTCTTTGTGGAGGGTGTGGGTGTGTGTTGATATCTTTCAGACTTTTTTCTCCTCTCCTCCTTTTGAAGCTAAAGATCCAGAGACTTACAGTGCCGTGAAAGAGTATTTGCCACCTTTCAAATTTTCTCAATTTCTGCATATTTTTTATACTGAATGTTATCAGATTTTCAACCAAAACCGATTATTAGATAAAGGGAACCTGAGTAACTAAATAACACAGCATTTACATACTTATTTAATAAACAAAGTTATACAATACCCAATACCCCTGTGTGAAAAAGTAATTGCCCCCTTACACTCAATAACACTTCCTGTATTTGTTGATCAGTCTCTCATGTTGCTGTGGAGGATTTTTGCCCCACTCTCCCATTCAGAATAGGGTTTTCAAGCATGAACTGCTCGTTTCAAGTCCTGCCACAACATCTGAATTGGGATTTGGTCTGGACTTTGACTGGGTCATGAAGCAAGACAATGATCCAGCACACACAATCAAGTCTACATGACCAATTATTGAATGTAAGGGGCAATTGCTTTTTCACACAGTGGAATTAGGTGTTGCATAACTTTGTTAATTAAGTAAATATATAAAATAAGTATCTTTTATTTTTTTTGTAAACTCAGGTTCCTTTGATCTAATATTTGTTTTTTGTCGAAGATCTGATAACATTCAGTATCAAAAATATGCCAAAATAGAGAAAATCTGACAGGGTGCAAATACTTTTTCACAGCCCTGTAAATAGCAGAAAGCAGATGCACACGCATGCACGCACACACACTTTACACACACACACACACACAAACGATTCATCCTCCATTCCCCAGTCCATAATGGATATGCCACTAAGTGTTTCCCTGTCATGTGAATGGATGAGCTGTGTTGTGATTCAGACAGGGTGGCTGATGTGAATGAACAATGAGACCAAAGCAGTTGAACACAGAGAAATCAAAACAGTTATGTTGTCTTTCTGAAGCTCCCCAGTCCAGACAGCCCTTATTATCTGGTGTCTATTATCTAAACTGAGAAGCTTTCTTGAATATGCTTAAACTAATCTGTGTCCCTGTATAACTTCATTATTACTTAGCTTTTCAATGTTTAAAGACACGGACTAACGTCAGCGCAAGTACGAGTCTCCTCTGATGTAAAATTATGTCAGTAGACAGAGAGCGAAACAGGGAGACCGAGGCATACAGAAATAGACAAAGGCAGACAAGCCTAATAAGAACATTGAGAAAAAAATACATAAGAGGATCACTGGGTGTTATGCAGAGAAAATGGAAAATGTCCTGATCTGTCAGAGCTATAGGCCTATGTGCTACTGGTTTCTCTAATCTGGTTATCTCTATAATGAGAAGAACCTCCAGGTTGGCTGGCAGGTAGGATTAAGGATTTTCAAGTTTATGATGTACTGCATCGTCACCACTGCTCAACACCAGGATCACCACTTAAATGTAAAAAAAAATCCCATCCCGTACAGAAATTATGAGAGATCTTATCAATAAAGTACGGCTACTCGGGGGCACTGCACGCTACGCAGCACACTCTCTCTCATTGAGCGACATACTTTGAATAACTTGATTTGTCCTTGTTGGAACAGTTATGGATGGGCTGCAGCAGATGCAAGTACTTGGGACACTTACTTGGAGGAGTGAGAAAAGGGGTATCTGATATCAGGGCCTTGAACCAAAAATCCCATGGTTATGAGGCAATTGCACTACACCCTGTGCCTTAAGGTCCCAGACATGTGCATCACCATATCAACGAAGACTGTTTAACGCTCCAGATATTCACTTCGACATACATGCGCTGTATATTCCCACTGCGTTATCTCGCCTATAGCTTCCCCTGGTGCTAATACCTGACCGAGCTTATGAACGAGACCATAAGATCCCATTGATCTATGGATTAAAGTGTGATGAGCCTGAGCACAGAGAAGAAACAGTGACGCAATGACAGGCAGCACGGCAAAGTAAAGCTTTCCTACCTGAGGATCTCGAACCACAGCCTCAGTATGGGGTCTCCTGAAGACAAATATCCCACTGGGCACACCACGTCATTTCAACGTGGAAATGTGGGTAATATTTGGTTGAGATGTTGATCAATGAGATTTCAACCGCATTAATCACCCAATCAAAAAGACAGCCATAAGTTTGTGGAATTTCCAACGTGTTAACACTACTGTATGCTTTCAAAAATATGTCAGATTTTTGGTTGTTGTCTAAATGTGTTATCACTGCACTTTCAACCATTTAAAAGCACAACAAAGATCAAATGGGAATTCAATGTCAGACATGTTGTATTTATACAACAACTAAATGTGTTATCTCTGTGCTTCATCTAACAGCACAACCAAATGAACTGGATTGCGGTTGAGATTACATTAAAAGTACATTGTGCAAGTAATCAATGCGGTTCAAGATTCTGTGAAAACCTCCAAAAACCTTCGACAGGTTATCTTGAAAAATGCACGCTTTCTATGATTACATAAGCAGTCATTTATAGTAGGCTAACCTCAAAATGCAGTCATGGATGTGTTACTCATTTTAAAGGTCAACTGCCCTTGAAAACCCACTTCTCCTTTTGAAAACACCCTATGTGTCATGTATTGTCATGTTGTGTCTTGTTTCTGTCCTTTCCCTTCACCCTGTCTCCCTCTGCTGGTCGTTATTAGGTTACCTTTTCTCCCCCTCTTTCCCCCAGCTGTTCCTTGTCTCCTCCTAACTACCTCGTCACCCCTTTTCCCACCTGTTCCCTTTTTCCCTCTGATTAGTCCTCTATATCTCTCTCTGTTTTTGTTTCTGTCTTTGTCGGATTCTTGTTTGTGTTATTCATGCCTGAACCAGACTATCGTCATGTTTGCTGCAACCTTGTCCTGTCCTGTCGGAATCTGCCGGTCCATCTGAGCCTACGTTTGTTTTGTTATTAAAGAAGCTCTGTTTACGTTAATTCGCTTTTGGGTCCTCATTCACGCACCGTAACACTATGTGGCATAGATATGAGTCAGAAACATTTATTCTGGTGTCAAAATTTAATGCTGAGTGTAAATAGAATAGTTGTGGTCATTAGGTCAGTCTCGTCCAATTCAGAGTTAGTTAAGTGTGTTCATCATGACTTCTTGAAGGACTGGGTATGGATTACTTACATGACCACTTTTTCCAATGACCACGTTTCCCCCCCAGCTGCCATGTGGACATTTGTTGTCAAGTCTGCATAGCAGACGCACAAACATATTGCTCGGCAAATAGGAGTGAAAATCGGCTTCCATAAAGTTGGTGTAAACTTCCAATTCATTTCAAGAATATTACCAGATGGCTAGGAATGGATTAGATCCAACATGGTTACTTCTGCTAACCGTCAACCGTCAAACCACTGGTGTTGGTTCCAGAGGTGTGGACTCGAGTTACATGACTTGGACTCGAGTCAGACTCGAGTCATATGACTTGCAACTCAACTTTGACTTTAACACCGACTCGTGACTTGACTTGGACTTGAGCCTTGTGACTCGACCTGACTTGATACCTTGAGCCTTATGACTCGACCAAGCCCAAATATAAAAAATTATGCTATTAAAAAAAAAGTGCAGGACATTAACTCTTCATTTAACGGATTACAGTTTGAATCGGACAGCAGCCAATCAAATTGTGCCAGCTGAGAAAGTGTTGCATGGCAGTGCAGAGGAACGTCGGCGGGTGAACTCAGATGAAGCGCTTGGAAAGATGATACACAAAATTATTATATTCGGATATAAAGACGACACTGTATCAACAAAAAACGGATTGCAACTTGCAAAACATGCAGGAAGAAAATTACAGACGGAGGCGCAACAATTTCCAACTTTGTTCGACATTTGAAGTTGCACAAAGAAAGGTAAGTCGTGGCTAATATACTTTAATAGTGTATCATGTAGGCTAACATAACGTTAAATCAATGAGCCTCCACACAATCGGGAACGTGATCATTGCACCCAAGATTGAGCTACAACTGGCTAGGTAGTTGGTAGCCTAAATCCTGCCTGATGTTACTGCTGTTTCTAAAACCATTGACATACGTTAGCCAACTGTAACCACAAAGAGAGAGAGAGAGAGAGAGAGAGTGTGTGTGTGTGTGTGTGTGTGTGTGTGTGTGTGTGTGTGTGAGAGTGTTGGGCGATTGTGTACAAGCCTACATCACCTGATTGCACCCCATAGCGATTCTCGATAGTCGATCACTATGGGGGGTGGGGGTCTTTCTCATTGCTATCCATGTATTTCCATGGAAACATAACGTTTATTTGAAAAGTAATAAATTAATAGATATTTTTAAACTCATTCATGATTTGCGTAAATGTGACATACTAACCATTACTTTTGTTAAAAATATGAAATGGTATTACATTTGGTGAAGAGCACATTATGACTTGTTTAGGACTTGACTTGATACTTGACGGTCTTGACTTGAGACTTGACTCAGACTTCCCTGTCTTGACTTGGGACTTCAGTGCTAAGACTTACTTGTGACTTGTAAAACAATGACTTGGTCCCACCTCTGGTGAGTACATTAGCTAAGTAGATATCTGGTACTAGCTAGCTAGTAGCTACTTTTGGTTATACAACTTTATTTGATAAAGCTAGCAAGCCATGCAAGCTATGATACCACAGATGAAAGGGGAATGATACTGTAGCAAGCTAAATACAAGCTGACGGGTAGATGTAGCATGTCAGAGGAAGTTAGCTACTGCAGCCCATTGGCATTTAGGATCAGTACAGGGTATGCACTTGGATACTAGCTTGCTAGCTAGCTAATCATTTGATGTAGCCAGCTTGCTTTCAATAATGTTTCAACTCAAACTGGCTATCTAAATTAACATAGCAATGGACTGTTATAAATGAAAGTTATCAAAACACTTTGTTTAAAATACAGTATCAACATAGGTTTAGCAATTGCACTCCAGGATAGCCTTAACTTTAGGTTATATCAAATAAAACGTTATTTGTCACATGCGCCAAATACAACCTTACAGCGAAATGCTTACTTACAAGCCCTTCGCCAACAATGGAGTATTAAGAAAAAAAACTAAATAACAAATAAAAGTAACAAATAATTAAAGAGCAGCAGTAAAATAACAATAGCGAGGCTATATACAGGGGGTACCGGAAAAGAGTCAATGTGAGGGGCACAGGTTAGCTGGGGTAATTGAGGTAATACTGTATATACATGAAGGTAGAGTTATTAAAGTGACTATGCATAGATAATAAACAGAGAGTAGCAGCAGCGTAAAAGTGGGGGGGAGGGGTACAATGCAAATAGTCTGGATAGACATTTGATTAGATGTTCAGGAGTCTTATGGTTTGGAGGTAGAAGCTGTATAGAAGTCCCTTGGACCTAGACTTGGCGCTCCGGTACCGTTTGCCGTGCGGTAGCAGAGAGAACAGTCTATGGCTAGGGTGGCTGAAGTATTTGACCATTTTTAGAGGTCCTGGATGGCAGGAAGCTTGAACCCAGTCATGTATTGGTCCGTACGCACTACCCTCTGTGGTGCCTTGCGGTCGGAGGCCGAGCAGTTGCTATACCAGGCAATGATGCAACCATGCTCTCAATGGTGCAGCTGTAGAACCTTTTGAGGAATTGAGGACCCATGCCAATCTTTTCAGTCTCCTGAGGGGAATAGGTTTTTGTCGTGCCCTCTTCACGACTGTCATGATGTGCTTGGAATATGCTAGTTTGTTGGTGATGTGGACACCAAGGAACTTGAAACTCTCAACCTGCTCCACTACAGTCCCGTCGATGAAAATGGGGGCATGCTTGGTCCTCCTTTTCCTGTAGTCCACAATCATCTCCTTTGTCTTGATCACGTTGAGAGAGAGGTTGTTATCCTGGCACCACACGGCCAGGTCTCTGACCTCCTCCCTATAGGCTGTCTCATCGTTGTTGGTGATCAGTTTACAGCTTATCTCAGGTGATCAAAACCTCAAGGCTGCTGTTCTATCCTGCCGATACAGTGTGTAACCCGCCAGCTGTATGTTATCTATGTCGTTTAGCCACGACTCGGGAAACATACGATATTACAGTGTTTTATGTTCCATCGGTAGGATATACATGCTTGTAGTTCATCCACTTGATTTTACAGCGATTGTACATTGGCCAATAGTACCTATTGCAAAGGCAGATTAGCCACTCGTCGTCGGATCTCCTTCCGCAATATCTCAGTTTTTTTCTCCTGCGATTAATGGGGATGAGGGCCTTGTAGGGTGTCTGGAGTAAATCGCTCTTGTCTGACTTACTAAAGGAAAATGATTTGTCCAGTTCAAGGTGAGTAATCGCTGTTCTGATGCCCAGAAGCTGTTTTTGGTCATAAGAGACGGTAGCAGCAACATTATGTACAAAATAAATTACAAACAATGTGAAAAAACTAACTAAATAGGACAGTTGGTTACGGCAGCCATCCCCTCTGGCGCCATTCCATTCCCCATTACTGTATTACAGAAGTATTATTGAATAGTGTTTCATTTACAACGCAACCAAATATCAACATTTAAAGGAGATATATATTTTGTGCCACTGACTTAGTCTGGATTTAATTCCAATTTGAATACAAATGTATAATTGATATGTTGGATTCACGTCTTCATCCCAACCAAGAATCAAAGTTAAAGTATATGATTATTTTTTAACGCAGAGAATTATGTTCTCAATGTTCATACTCTGAACTCAATTAAACTACTCTGTCTGTTACCAATAATTTGTAAGGTTCTTGTTGAACTGAAACAGACAAAGGCCAGTCTACAATAGTCAGCAACGTTTATTTACGAGAGCTCTACCGTGCATATACAAAGATGTTCCCTTTATAACATTCTCTTAACCTACGCACATACATACACACTAACTTTAGGATTTTCTCTTGAAGTCTCACCACAGTTTATTACCACTCAGCTGACAGTTCCAGTCCTCCCCAGATACGGGAAACCTGGAGGGGCTCTCCCTGTCCTATCTTATCTCCCCAGTTACAGCCGGGTCAGTTCAAACCTCTTGAAACTAGCATTCCCGGATCCGGGATCGTAATCATAGCCTCAAACGAATTAGCATAATGCAGCGGACATAAATACCCCTAGAAACTTTTCCTATTCATGAAAATCGCAAATTAAATGAATGAAATATATTCAAACACAAGCTTAGCCTTTTGTTAACAACACTGTCATCTCAGATTTTCAAAATATGCGTTACAGCCAACACTAGTCAAGGATTTGTGTAAGTTTATCATGGCATAATGCTATGCTAGGCTGTGCTGGCAGCAGGCAACATTTTCACGAAAATAAGAAAAGCAACCAAATTAAATCATTTACCTTTGAAGAACTTCGGCTGCTTTCACTCAGGAGACTCCCAGTTAGATAGCAAATGTTCCTTTTTTCCAAAAATATTATTTTTGTAGGCGAAATAGCTCCCGTTTGTTCGTCATGCTTGGCTGAGAAATCGACCGGAAAATGCTACCACTACAACGCCAAACTTTTTTCAAAATTAGCTCCATAATATCGACAGAAACACGGCAAACGTTGTTTAGGATCCATCCTCAAAGTGTTTTTAACATATATTTTCGATAATATATCCGTCGAGGCAATTGGTTTCTCATAAGAAGCGATTGGAAAAATGGCTACCTCAGTATTTTACGCAAGATTTTCTGCGGGAGACACCATGTGACCACTTGCTATATATGGTCCCTTACGGCTATTCTTCAATGGACTTGCGTAAAAAGACGTCACAATGCTGTAGACACCTTGGGGAATACGTGGAAAACGTAAGCTCATTCTTAGCTCATTCATAGCCATATAAGGAATCATTGGCATGAGGCGGTTTCAAAAAATGCGGCACTTCCTGGTTGGATTTTTATCTGAGTTTCGCCTGTAACATCAGTTCTGTGGCACTCACAGACAATATCTTTGCAGTTTTGGAAACGTCAGAGTGTTTTCTATCCAAAGCTGTCAATTATATGCATAGTCGAACATCTTTTTGTGACAAAATATCTTGTTTAAAACGGGAACGTTTTTCATCCCAAAATTCTAATAGCGCCCCCTAATGCTTAATTAAGGTGCTTCTTTGTTTTCTTTCGGCACACACATACATTCCTCTCTTCTCCTCTCTGTTTATTATTTTTAATTACTCCTTGTCCATGCTACATAACCTCTTTCTTATGGACAAACATTATTTATCATTATACAGAGAGGGTACAATTCTGTTAGTTATAGTTCTACGTTAAATGTATACATCATTTAGTCATTATTCATGAAATTCATAACAGCAGATGGAAAATATATTGGACAAGAGTGATTGCAGAAGAGTAACCTATAAATGTAAGGGTATGCCTGCATTTATACATGAGTATCAAATCACATCCCACTGCCAGATCATCAGCTGAAGGAGACTGTTTTGCATAATGATCTCCCAATTGGGGCATACTGCAGCCTTAGATTTAAGCTGTTGAAGACAGACAGATGAGAAACAAGTACAAGGGGAGAGGAGGGAGGGATTGGGGGAGGGAGGTAGCAAGTGAGTGCATGAAGCGAAAGCAGGAGTGAGGGTATGGTAGAGAGAGGGAGAGTGATAGAGAGTGAGAAAGATGGAGAAGTGGGCCTATATCAAATGAAGATTGACCGGCTCTCCTTTAGCGATACCTGTCAATCTCACACTTCCTACATCATCTCATACCTGTCCAACAGTTAATGGTTATTGACAAGAGGGTGAGGCTGCCACGAAGAACAACATACCTGTCCAAAGTACTGGCAGACTATGACAACAGGTTGGACACCTCTGACACATGAAGTGGAGCTGCGTCATCAATGTTGAAGAGATTCCATAAAAGTATGGCAACCACACATCAACTAGGCATACGCTTGTCATTCTGACAAGTTAATGGGAATCAAGGATAGAGTGACTTTTCTGCTGGGCTATAGGCTGTCATGTAGTCAGAAAATCTTGCAAAAGTATTTCTCAGAGCTGTGCTTAAGCTTACTGTACAGTTTGTGCAAATATTATGACAACATTCTGTGACAGTTTTGTTAATATTGTGGTTTGGCAGCATTCGGCAGATTATTTTATGTCTGTTAGAGCACACCATTTTCTTCTTGAGGCTTGTCGAAGTTCTGTTGCTGAAGTCTACGCCCCTTCGCCGGTGATTGGTCAAGAGTAAGGATGATTCAATTAAGTGTTTGTTGACATTCAACAACAGCTGACTAGTTTTCATGCACATTTTTTATCTTGAGAAATATTACACCACACATCTTAGATAGGTGTAAAATTGAGCGACTAAGACTTTCTCTGCAAAAGCGTTTTTTTATTTTTTTTTTACAGATTTCTTAAGTTACAGTTAGATTAAGTTAGACTATTTTGAGGAAGTGTACCTGTTTCTGTGGTGTCTCAAGAGGAACAAACAGTCATTTTGTCTCTTATTGACTTAGCATGAGGTAGTAAGTAACAAGAACATTTCCCAGGACATAGACATATCTGATATTGGCAGAAAGATACAATTATTGTTCATCTAACTGCAATGTCCAATTTACAGTAGCTATTACAGTTAAATAATACCATGCTATTGATTGAGGAGAGTGCACTATTTTGAACATGAAAAGTTATTAATAAACCAATTAGACACATTTAGGCAGTCTTGGTACAACATTTTGAACAGAAATGCAATGGTTAATTGGATCAGTTTAAAATGTTGTACATACACATACTTTTGCATTTCAAAGATGATGGTACAAAAAAAAATACATAAGAATGGTTGCTTTTTTCTTTGTATTATCTTTTACCAGATCTATTGTCTTATATTCTCCTTCATTCCGTTCACATTTCCACAAAGTTCAAAGTGTTTCCTCTCAAATGCTACCAAGAATATGCATATCCTTACTTCAGGGCCTGAAATACAGGCAGTTAGATTTGGGTATGGCGAAAATGGGGAAAAGGGTCCGTCCCAGAAGTATGCGAAAACAGATGTTCACCTCACCTAGCCGAGTTCTGCTAGGAGCAAGTTGAACCTATGTATATTGACGCTTTTATGGCATAGGCTCCTGCATCACACCTTTATTAAAAGCTGCACGCTATCTCTATAAGGGATTATTCTGAAGTTTTGATAGTAGGCTTCCCTTCCTTGCAGGTTGGTTTGTACAGTATGACGCAGAGCTGTGCATTGGTTGGGAAGCTCGTCAACGGAGGTGGGAAGTATATTGTGTTGCACAAGAATTCTATGAATAAATAGCACAATGAACATAATAATTTATTCACTCGCTTCACTTGGAAAGAAGAAGAGAAACCACCAGTAACTCAATCTCTCACCCCCCACAACCACTCACCGACCCCCACCACCCACTTACACTCACACACACACATTCCACCATCAACGTCAGTGTTCTGTAAATCATAACGTGGGGAAAAGGAAAGGAACTGACTGCTCATCGCATGTCCTCGAGACGTCCATCATCTTGAGAAAAAACAAGATACAAATCAATAGAGTTTCCCCTTTAGCTTGAGAGCCAGTCGATGATTTAGTCGTTTCCCTGTGTCGATTTCTGGGCTGCTATACCTTGACCTGTTTATCCTGTGAGTGTGAAGCAGCAGCCATAACATATCCAGGCCTGCTGGGGGTGATCATCCATTCCCTTTGAACCCTGACTGCCTGACTGACTGGTCTGAATGAATTGAGAAGTCACTGTGTACGGTGCATAGCACTACACTGACATTTGGTACAAGGTAGTTAGTTACCAGTTGTGTAGAATTTTCTCTGCATCTAAGAGTTGTATAATAAAGTTAAACATGCATCATCTGGATTGATGCATCACATGTATGCCTTTGCATTACTTGTACTTGATTCTCGGCCTTGCAATCTTATGATTCTTCATTTATTCATCATAAATAAACCAAGCTATTGAATGTGTGGTCCAATACCTGACTGACTGACACATTGATTAATTAATCAAATATGAACCTATTACATTGGTTCAACAATTACAGGGTTTACCATATAGTATGTTACTGTGACTTGCTTCTGATACAGGAAAGTTCATACTGAAAATAACTCAGTCAAAGCACATTTAGCCAGTTACTATGGCAACCGACAGCACTGCAGTTCTTTCCCCATAATGTTTATTCAATATTTCAATGGCTAAGGATCAATGACCTTGCCTCAAAGTTGTGCGTTTTGGTTTGGCATCGGTCAGTGAGTTTGCCGGGGTGTAGTAACAAACGCTGGCAGGAACCTCTCATCAAAGAAGCTATTTATGAGCCAAAGAGCCAAGGGATATGTTTGTTTTTTCTGTGGCAACAACTAGCTACAGATAAAGGATCTTAATTGCTGTCACAGTTTTGCCCCAGTCCCAGCCAACACACCTGACTCTTATAATCACGTTTTCATTCAGTTTAGAATGCAATTTAGAATGCAATCACTTTAATCAGGTGTGTTAGCTAGGAACTGGTAAAAAAGTGGGACTCCACTCCGGTCCCCCGAGGACTGGAGTTGCCCATCCATGGATTATTTCATAATGGTATTTGATTAGTGTTTCAGCTATTAGCTGTACAAAAGTAGGCTACGTGAATGGTGCAATACTGTTAATATAACCATGTGTTAGTGTGGGTTTTCAGTGACTTTATGTAAATCACAAAGTTCATCTGCATTTCCATTCTCAGCCACAAAAGTGTGATCAAATGAAGATCCTACACCTGTATACTTTGAATTGTCATTGACAGTCAGTAGCAACTGTATAACAGGAGCATTATTTTCAGCCTAATGCACACCTTTTTTCATGTTTTTTTCTGACTATGTATAATCACTGTATCAAAACAAACAAAATAGTTATCAATAGGAGTAGTCATTGGTGTAGTCCTAGTGAAATTCAATATCTATGCAGAAATGTCACATCGACATCAACAACTCCCCTAGCAGCATTTACATGGATGTTGTTCTGACAGTGTAGCATAGGCCTCCTCAACCCCAATTTCCCCCAGTGATACACAGAACCGTGGTGAATGACAACAACTGATAATAGTTCAGCCCTAGTCTGAATGAGGGCAGATCCACTTTTAATAACAACAGACACAGAGACTTTCCGTTATCCCTCTGCTCCATATGGACAAAAAGGGAAATTGGTTTTCACTTCTGTTTTTGAAAGATCTGCTTCAAGTTATTCATGTGTGTCTATGAGCTTTTCGCACTGTTGCAGTGAGTGTTAAACTCTGGAGAGACCTCCTGTTTCAATCACTACGTCTTCCCTCTCATTCTTCAATTTGTCCAGTACACAGACTTGAGATGTTATAGCAGGTGCAACGAAATGCTTGTGTTTCTAGTTCCAAAAGTGCAGTAATAATAACTAGCAATACTAGATGGCAAGGTGGCGCCGACAGACATGGCAACTCTGCTTCTAGTTCCTAAGCAACTTTGCAGTATTTTTTTTTGTGTGTGTGCTATTTCTTACATTATTACCCCAGAACATTTTTTGTGTTATTACATACAGCCGGAAATAACTTTTGGATATCAGAGCGGCGGTAACTCACGAGCATTACAACCAGGAATACAACTTTCCCGAATTAGATTCCCCCCAGGGCAATTGAACTTATCCCAGAGGCTGCTCCAAGACGCCAACGGCAGAGAAGAGGTATTCAGAGTGTTCTTGTCCGACTCAGGAGGCGGGCACACCAACCACCGCTTCCGAGTATATTACTTGCTAATGTTCAGTCTCTGAACAATAAAGTAGATGAGCTCGGGGCGAGGATCTCCTTCCAGAGAGACATCAGAGACTGTAACATACTCTGTTTTACGGAATCATGGCTCTCTCGGGATATACTGTCCCGGTCCATACAGCCAGCTGGGTTCTCAGTTCATTGCACAGACAGGAATAAAGAACTCTCTGGGAAGAAGAAAGACGGTGGCATATGTTTCATGATTACCTACTCATGATGTGATAACATACAGAAGCTCAAGTCTGCATTTATTGTAGCAGGGGGTTTTAACAAAGAGAATTTGAGGAAGACACTACCAAAGATCTATCAACACATTGACTGTAGTACCCACTTAGGAAAAAAACTAGACCACTGCAACTTGCCTTTTCGAAATGCCTACAAGGCCCTCCCCCGCCCTCAAGTCTGGAAATTAGATCACAACTCCTCCCTTCCTATAGGCAGAAACTCAAACAGGAGTTAACTATGCTAAGTTCTATTCAACGCTGGTCTGACCAATCGGAATCCATGCTTCAAGATGTTTTGATTATGCTGACAGGGATATGTTCATGGTAGCCTCAGAATAAGATTGACGTTTACACAGACACGGTGACTGAGTTCATCAGGAAGTGTATAATGGATGTTGTTCCCATGGTGATTATTGAAACCTACCCAAACCAGAAACCATGGATAGATGGCATTCTCGCAAACCTGAAAGTGTGAACTGCTGCATTTAACCATGGCAAGGTGACTGGGAACATGGCCAAATACAAGCAGTGTAGTTTTTCCCTCCATAAAGCAATCAAACAGGCTAAACTTCAGTACAGAGACAAAGTGGAGTCGCAATTCAATATCTCAGACACAATATGTGGCAGGGTCTACAGACAATCACGGATTACAAAGGGAAAACCAGCCGCTTTGAGGATGACACAGGCCGCTCCCAAGAAACAGTGGGCTCTCGTTCTCCGTGGCCAACGTCAGTAAGACATTTAAGCGTGTTAACCCTCGCAAGGCTGCCGGCCCAGATGCCATCCCTATCCGCATCCTCAGAGCATGCGCAGACCAGCTGACTGAAGTGCTTACGGACATATTCAATCTCTCCCTATCCCAGTCTGCTGTCCCCACTTGCTTCAAGATGTCCACCATTGTTCCTGTACCCAAGAAAGCAAAGGTTACTGAACTAAATGAGTATCGCCCCGTAGCACTCACTTCTGTCATCATGAAGTGCTTTAACAGTCTAGTTAACCTCTCTTGGGTATATGTGGAACGCTAGCGTCCCACCTGCCCAAAAGCCAGGGAAAATGCAGAGCGGCAAATTCAAATAAATTACTATAAAAATCAAACTTTCATTAAATAACACATGCAAGATAGCAAATTAAAGCTACATTTGTTGTGAATCCGGCCAACATGTCAGATTTCAAAAAGGCTTTTCGGCGAAAGCAAACAATGCTATTATCTGAGGATAGCACCTCCGTAAACAAAGAGAGAAACCATATTTCAACCCTGCAGGCGTGACACAAAACGCAGAAATAAAAATATAATTAATGCCTTACCTTTGATGAGCTTCTTTTGTTGGCACTCCAATATGTCCCATAAACATCACAAATGGTCCTTTTGTTCAATTAATTCCGTCTATATATATCCATTTCTTTGGCGCGTTTGATCCGGTTCCAACTTGCTCAACATGACTACCAAATATCTCAAAAGTTACCTGTAAACTTTGCCAAAACATTTCAAACTTCTTTTTTGGATTCCCAATGAAAACCCATTGAAAAGAGAGTGACTTCAAAAAAGCAAATCTGAATGGTTTGTCCTCGGGGTTTCACCTGATAAATAAGTTATGTTATACTTACAGACATGATTCAAACAGTTTTAGAAACTTCAGAGTGTTTTCCATACAACTCTACTAATAATATGCATACCTTATCTTCTGGGGATGAGTAGCATTTCATCCAGACCTGAAAATACTGCCCACTGTCACCAAGAAGTTAAGGATCATATCACGTCTTCCTTAACTAACACCCTAGACCCACTTTAATTTGCTTATTTCCCCAATAGATCCACAGACGATGCAATCGCCATCACACTGCACACCGCCCTATCCAATCTGTACAAGATGAATACCAACAGCAGAATGCTGTACATTGACTGTAGCTCAGCCTTCAACACCAAACGACCCTCCAACCTCATTATTAAGCTTGGGTCACTGGGTCTGAACCCTGCCCTGTGCAACTGGGTCCTGGACTTCCTGACGGGCTGCCCCCAGGTGGTGAAGGTAGGAAACAACACCTCCAGTTTGCTGATCCTCAACACTGGGGACCAACAAGGGTGCGTGCTCAGTCCCGTCCTGTACTCCCTGTTCACACATGACTGTGTGGCCACGCACGCCTACAACTCAATTATCAGGCGCTTCTTCAACCGCCGGAGGCTGGAAAATTCGGCTTGACCGCTAAGACCCTCAGAAACCTTTACAGATGCACAATTGAGGGCATCCTTTCAGGCTGTATCACCACCTGGTACAGCACACTGCCTGCCCTCCAGGACACCTACAGCACCCGATGTAACAGGAAGAACAAAAAGATCATCAAGGACATCAACCACCCAATCCACGGCTTGTTCACCCCGCTATCATCCAGAAGGTGAGGTCAGTACAGGTGCATTAAAGCTGGGACAGAAAGACTGAAAAACAGCTTCTATCTCAAGGCCATCAGACCGTTAAAATAGCCATCACTAGCCGGCTACCAACTTGTTTCTCAACCATGCACCTAAGAGGGAGCATGCAATTGAGGGAGCATGCAATTTGAGGGAGCATGCAATTGGCATGCTGATTGCAGGAGTGTCCACCAGAGCTGTTGCCAGAGAATAAACATTGTTTTAGAGAACTTGGCAGTATGTCCAACTAGCCTAACAACCGCAGACCATGTGTAACCACGCCAGGATCTCTACATCCGGCTTCTTCACCTGCGGGGCCGTCTGCAAATAGCCACCCGGACAGCTGATGAAACTGTGGGTTTGCACAGATGGCAGCTGGAAAAGTGTTTTTGTTCAGTGTGTAAACACAGTATACAAACATTAAGAACACCTGCTTTTTCCATGACAAAAACTGACCGGGTGAATCCTAGTGAAAGCTATGATTCCAAATTGATGTTGTTTGTTAATTCCACTTTAATTATTGTTGATAAAGGGTTGAATAGGGATTTTTAATACTTGAGAGAATTGAGACATGGATTGTGTATCTGTGACATTCAGAGGGTGAATGGGCAAAACAAAATATTCAACTTAATATTAGGAAGGTGTTCCTAATGTTTGGTATACTAATATATAAACATATTAGGATGGAGTCATTAAAACTTGTTTTTCAACCACTCCACAAATTTCTTATGAACAAACTATAGTTTTGGCAAGTCAGTTAGGACATCTACTTTGTGCATGACACAAGTAATTTCTCCAACAATTGTTTATAGACAGATTATTTCACATATAATTCACTGTATCACAATTCCAGTGGGTCAGAAGTTTACATACACTAAGTTGACTGTGCCTTTAAACAGCTTTAAACAACAGGAAAATTCCCGAAAACTATGCCATGGCTTTAGAAGCTTCTGATAGGCTAATTGACATAATTTGAGTCAATTGGAGGTGTACCTGTGGATGTATTTCAAGACCTACCTTCAAACTCAGTGCCTCTTTGCTTGACATCAAGGGAAAATATAGAGAAATCAGCCAAGACCAAATTGTGACCCTCCAAAAGTCTGGTTCATCCTTGGGAGCAATTTCCAAATGCCTGAAGGTACCACGTTTATCTGTACAAACAATAGTATGCAAGTATAAACACCATGCGACCACGTAGCCGTCATACCATTCAGGAAGGAGACGTGTTCTGTCTCCTAGAGATGAATGTACTTTAGTGTAAAAAGTGAAAATCAATCTCAGGACAACAGCAAAGGACCTTGTGAAGATCCTCGAGGAAACTGGTAAAAAAGTATCTATATCCACAGTAAAACAATTCATATAATCGACATAACCTGAAAGGCCGCTCAGCAAGTTAGAAACCACTGCTCCAAAACCGCCATAAAAATGCCAGACTACGGATTACAACTGTACATGGGGACAAAGATGGTACTTTTTGGAGAAATGTTCTCTGGTCTGTTGCAACAAAAATAGAACTGTTTTGCCTTAATGACCATGTTTGGAGGAAAAAGGGGGAGGCTTGCAAGCCGAAGAACACCATCCCAACCGTGAAGCACGGGGGTGGCAGCATCATGTTGTGGGGGTGCTTTGCTGCAGGAGAAATTGGTGCACTTCACAAGGTAGGTAAATTATTTGGATATATTGAAGCAACATCTCAAGTTATTAGTCAGGATGTTAAAGCTTGGTCGCAAATGTGTCTTCCAAATGGACACTGACCCGAAGCATACTTCCAAAGTTGTGGCAAAACGGCTTAACCTCTTGAAGCTAGGGGGCACTATTTTTATGTTTGGAAAAATAACGTTCCCAAAGTAAACGACCAGATGCTAGAATATGCATATACAGTGCCTTGCGAAAGTATTCGGCCCCTTTGGACTTTGCGACCTTTTGCCACATTTCAGGCTTCAAACATAAAGATATAAAACTGTATTTTTTTGTGAAGAATCAACAACAAGTGGGACACAATCATGAAGTGGAACGACATTTATTGGATATTTCAAACTTTTTTAACAAATCAAAAACTGAAAAATTGGGCGTGCAAAATTATTCAGCCCCCTTAAGTTAATACTTTGTAGCGCCACCTTTTGCTGCGATTACAGCTGTAAGTCGCTTGGGGTATGTCTCTATCAGTTTTGCACATCGAGAGACTGAATTTTTTTCCCATTCCTCCTTGCAAAACAGCTCGAGCTCAGTGAGGTTGGATGGAGAGCATTTGTGAACAGCAGTTTTCAGTTCTTTCCACAGATTCTCGATTGGATTCAGGTCTGGACTTTGACTTGGCCATTCTAACACCTGGATATGTTTATTTTTGAACCATTCCATTGTAGATTTTGCATTATGTTTTGGATCATTGTCTTGTTGGAAGATAAATCTCCGTCCCAGTCTCAGGTCTTTCGCAGACTCCATCAGGTTTTCTTCCAGAATGGTCCTGTATTTGGCTCCATCCATCTTCCCATCAATTTTAACCATCTTCCCTGTCCCTGCTGAAGAAAAGCAGGCCCAAACCATGATGCTGCCACCACCATGTTTGACAGTGGGGATGGTGTGTTCAGCTGTGTTGCTTTTACGCCAAACATAACGTTTTGCATTGTTGCCAAAAAGTTCAATTTTGGTTTCATCTGACCAGAGCACCTTCTTCCACATGTTTGGTGTGTCTCCCAGGTGGCTTGTGGCAAACTTTAAACAACACTTTTTATGGATATCTTTAAGAAATGGCTTTCTTCTTGCCACTCTTCCATAAAGGCCAGATTTGTGCAATATACGACTGATTGTTGTCCTATGGACAGAGTCTCCCACCTCAGCTGTAGATCTCTGCAGTTCATCCAGAGTGATCATGGGCCTCTTGGCTGCATCTCTGATCAGTCTTCTCCTTGTATGAGCTGAAAGTTTAGAGGGACGGCCAGGTCTTGGTAGATTTGCAGTGGTCTGATACTCCTTCCATTTCAATATTATCGCTTGCACAGTGCTCCTTGGGATGTTTAAAGCTTGGGAAATCTTTTTGTATCCAAATCCGGCTTTTAACTTCTTCACAACAGTATCTCGGACCTGCCTGGTGTGTTCCTTGTTCTTCATGATGCTCTCTGCGCTTTTAACGGACCTCTGAGACTATCACAGTGAAGGTGCATTTATACGGAGACTTGATTACACACAGGTGGATTGTATTTATCCTCATTAGTCATTTAGGTCAACATTGGATCATTCAGAGATCCTCACTGAACTTCTGGAGAGAGTTTGCTGCAATGAAAGCAAAGGGGCTGAATAATTTTGCACGCCCAATTTTTCAGTTTTTGATTTGTTAAAAAAGTTTGAAATATCCAATAAATGTCGTTCCACTTCATGATTGTGTCCCACTTGTTGTTGATTCTTCACAAAAAAATACATTTTTATATCTTTATGTTTGAAGCCTGAAATGTGTTAAAAGGTCGCAAAGTTCAAGGGGGCCGAATACTTTCGCAAGGCTCTGTAATTGCAGATTAGGATAGAAAACACTCTAAAGTTTCCAAAATTGTCAAAATATTGTCTGTGAGTATAACAGAACTTATATTACAGGCGAAACCCTGAGAAAAATCAAACCAGGAAGTGGCTTCTATTTTGAAAACTCCATGTTCCATAGCCTCCAATTGCTCCATTTAAAGGGATATCAACCATATTCATTTTCCTATCGCTTCTGCAAGGTGTCAACAGTCTTCAGACATAGTTTCAGGCTTTTATTTTGAAGAATAAGCATGAACGACCACATTGTAAGTGTAAAAGCGCAAAACAGAAAGGCGGCCATTGTTACTCCCGGTCCTAGTGAAAAGCCAACTGTCCCGGCTGATATATTATCGAATAGATATTTGAAAAACACCCTGATTGATTATAAAAAACGTCTGACATGTTTCTGTGGACATTATGGATTTAATTTGGAATTTTTGTCTGCGTTGTCGTGACCACTCTTTCCGGTGGATTCCTGGGCATAACGCACCAAACTAACTGAGGTATTTGGATATAAAAAATATCTTTATTACACAAACACATTTCACTTATATTATACAACAGTTCCCCCGGGTGGACACTAGTGGTAGGTCCTGCCTCAACCCCCCCCCCCCCCCCCCCCCCTCTACACTCCCTTCCCTGTGTTGTGGGCATTGTGCCTTTGGGTATTGCTGTTATGTATTGGGAACAAAATGAACATTGTTGTCTAACTGGGAGTCTCGTGAGTGAAAACATCCGAAGATCATCAAAGGTAAACAATTAATTTGATTGCTTTTCTGATTTTCATGACCAAGTTACCTGATGCTAAGTGTACTTATTGTTTTGTCGAGCGATCGATAAACTTACACAAATGCTTGTATTGCTTTCGCTGTAAAGCATCATTTCAAAATCTGAGACGACAGGTGGATTAACAAAAGGCTAAGCTATGTTTTGCAATATTGCACTTGTGATTTCATGAATATGAATATTTTCTAGTAATATTACTTGACTGTGGCGCTATGCTATTCCGAGTTGCTGATGACAATTATCCCGGATCCGGTATGGGTGGTTCAGAGAGGTTAAGGACAACAAAGTCAAGGTATTGGAGTGGCCATCACAAAGCCCTGACCTCAATCCCATAGAAAATGTGTGGCCAGAACTGAAAAAGTGTGTGCGAGCAAGGTTGCCAACAAACCTGACTCAGTTACACCAGCTCTGTCAGGAGGAATGGGCCGGAAGGCAACCCTAAACATTTCACCCAAGTTAATGCTGCCAAATACTAATTGAGTGTATGTAAACTTCTGTATGTAAAAAGCTGAAATAATTGATTCTCTTTACTATTATTCTGACATTTCACATTCTTATAATAAATTGCTAATCATAACTGACCTAAGACAGGACATTTTTTACCTGTATTAAATGTCAGGAATTGAGAAAAACTGAGTTTCAATGTATTTGTAAGGTGTATGTAAACTTCCGACTTCAACTGTAGAATGGTGTGTATAGACATTATGGACAGTGTAAAAGGTGTGTACTGCTGTAGTTATATAGGATGAGCCTTGACTAGAATACAATATATACTGTACATATATACAATGGGTTGAACAGTATATAAACATTATTAAAGTGACCATTAATAAACTAAAATAAGGTTCAGGCAGGGTACTGGGCTGAGGCCGGCTAGTGGTCCAAATTTTATTTAATTATATTTGTCACATGAGCCGAATACAACCTTACTGTGAAATGCGTATTTTACAAGCCCTTAACCAACAATGCAGTTCTAAGGAAAATAAGTTAAGTTAAGTTAAGAAAAATATTTACTAAATAAACTAAAGTAAAAAATTAAAGAAATAACAATACAATGAAATATCAATTACAAGGCTATATACAGGGGGTACTGGTACCGAGTCAATGTGTGGGGGTACAGGTTAGTTGAGGTAATTGAGGTAATATGTTTAACAGTTTGATGGCCTGGAGATTGATGAACAGATTCTGTCTCTCGGTGCCCAACTTTGATGCACCTCTTCTTGATGGTAGCGAGGTGAACAGGGCGTGACTAGGGTGGCCGAGGTCCTTGATGATCTTCTTAGTCTTGTGACACCGAGTGCTGTAGATGTCACACTCGCTCCTCCCTCCTTCTTTCCTCGCTCCTTTCCTCCCTCCATCCCTCCATCAACTGCCCATAGAATTATGAAGCCATCCATTCTGCTGTGATGAAGAGATCTCCATCTCCCTTCACGGTTAAGGTTGCATACTGCAGCTAAAGCAACATGGACGAAAGTTTACCCTGCTCCACAAGTTGTTAAATCGCAATAATGTTGCCCCTCATGGTTAAAGATAGTTTCCTAAACTAATATCATGTTTTTAGTGTATCTTCAAATGTATTAAATATGTGAAATGAACAAGTAATAAACTAACATTTTAAACTGTCAAAATACCAGGTAGCCTACTCATTGCTGAAACTCACTCAGACTATATATTTGATCCCTGACACATCACCTTTTGTACCGGAACAACATGTGCCTCTCTTACTCTTACAAGCTCTCTCACTCCCTTTACAATTGCTCAATGACTCATATCCATTGGTTTTTCAATAACTGCTCACATTCAGTAACAACACCATGGTCTCTCCTGCTCCTCAGTCTAATCAATAGCATAAATATAATAGGTATTCCTGCTTCTTACATGGTACGCTGTTTACATGGTAACCCTGTTCCCGTGTGCACACAGGAAGCAACTCCGCTGGTGTCTGACCTCTGACCTCGCTGACTGGTCCAGCATCAACAGGAGGTAAAGGGGGTGCTGAGCGCCATTGACCTCACTCTCTCAAGGTTGGCTGTTATTCAGCAGACAGACGCATTATGGCATTACGACAACAACCCTCTCTAGGTATAGTCTCAGGGACAGTGGAGAATAGGGTTAGACCTTGGAGTTTTATATACTTACTGTGAAGTGGATTACCTGGACTCAAATAATAGTGGCATTTCTGGATTCCTGCATAAATTGGTCATAAAATTTGCCAAACACAGTCTGTTTAAAGTAATAACACACAAACAATTATATGTTTTCATGTCTTTACTGAACAGACTGTGTAACCATTCACAGTGCAGGGTGGGAAAAGTATGTGAACCCTTGGATTTAATAACTGGTTGACCCTTCTTTGGCAGCAATAACCTCAACCAAACGTTTTTTGTAGTTGGGATCAGACCTGCACAACAATAAGGAGTAATTTTGGACCATTCCTATTTACAAAACTGTTTCAGTTCAGCAATATTCTTGGGATGTCTTGTGTGAACTGCTCTCGAGGTCATGCTACAGCATTTCAATCGGGATGAGGTTAGAACTCTGACTGGGTCACTCCAGTAGGCGTATTTTCTTCTGTTGAAGCCATTCTGTTGTTAATTTACTTCTGTATTTTGGGTCGTTGTTCTATTGCATCACCTAACTTCTGTTGAGCTTCAATTGGCAGAAAATAGCCTGACATTCTCCTGCAAAATGTCTTGATAAACTTGGGAATTCATTTTTACGTCAATGATAGCAAGCAGTCCAGGCCCTGAGGCAGCAAAGCAGCTCCAAACCATGATGCTCCCTCCACCATAAATTACAGTTGGGATTGTCATGACGTTGGCCTGTGGGTAAGGTAAAACTGACCGGGTGAATCCTAGTGAAAGCTATGATTCCAAATTGATGTTGTTTGTTAATTCCACTTTAATTATTGTTGATAAAGGGTTGAATAGGGATTTTTAATACTTGAGAGAATTGAGACATGGATTGTGTATCTGTGACATTCAGAGGGTGAATGGGCAAAACAAAATATTCAACTTAATATTAGGAAGGTGTTCCTAATGTTTGGTATACTAATATATAAACATATTAGGATGGAGTCATTAAAACTTGTTTTTCAACCACTCCACAAATTTCTTATGAACAAACTATAGTTTTGGCAAGTCAGTTAGGACATCTACTTTGTGCATGACACAAGTAATTTCTCCAACAATTGTTTATAGACAGATTATTTCACATATAATTCACTGTATCACAATTCCAGTGGGTCAGAAGTTTACATACACTAAGTTGACTGTGCCTTTAAACAGCTTTAAACAACAGGAAAATTCCCGAAAACTATGCCATGGCTTTAGAAGCTTCTGATAGGCTAATTGACATAATTTGAGTCAATTGGAGGTGTACCTGTGGATGTATTTCAAGACCTACCTTCAAACTCAGTGCCTCTTTGCTTGACATCAAGGGAAAATATAGAGAAATCAGCCAAGACCAAATTGTGACCCTCCAAAAGTCTGGTTCATCCTTGGGAGCAATTTCCAAATTCCTGAAGGTACCACGTTTATCTGTACAAACAATAGTATGCAAGTATAAACACCATGCGACCACGTAGCCGTCATACCATTCAGGAAGGAGACGTGTTCTGTCTCCTAGAGATGAATGTACTTTAGTGTAAAAAGTGAAAATCAATCTCAGGACAACAGCAAAGGACCTTGTGAAGATCCTCGAGGAAACTGGTAAAAAAGTATCTATATCCACAGTAAAACAATTCATATAATCGACATAACCTGAAAGGCCGCTCAGCAAGTTAGAAACCACTGCTCCAAAACCGCCATAAAAATGCCAGACTACGGATTACAACTGTACATGGGGACAAAGATGGTACTTTTTGGAGAAATGTTCTCTGGTCTGTTGCAACAAAAATAGAACTGTTTTGCCTTAATGACCATGTTTGGAGGAAAAAGGGGGAGGCTTGCAAGCCGAAGAACACCATCCCAACCGTGAAGCACGGGGGTGGCAGCATCATGTTGTGGGGGTGCTTTGCTGCAGGAGAAATTGGTGCACTTCACAAGGTAGGTAAATTATTTGGATATATTGAAGCAACATCTCAAGTTATTAGTCAGGATGTTAAAGCTTGGTCGCAAATGTGTCTTCCAAATGGACACTGACCCGAAGCATACTTCCAAAGTTGTGGCAAAACGGCTTAACCTCTTGAAGCTAGGGGGCACTATTTTTATGTTTGGAAAAATAACGTTCCCAAAGTAAACGACCAGATGCTAGAATATGCATATACAGTGCCTTGCGAAAGTATTCGGCCCCTTTGGACTTTGCGACCTTTTGCCACATTTCAGGCTTCAAACATAAAGATATAAAACTGTATTTTTTTGTGAAGAATCAACAACAAGTGGGACACAATCATGAAGTGGAACGACATTTATTGGATATTTCAAACTTTTTTAACAAATCAAAAACTGAAAAATTGGGCGTGCAAAATTATTCAGCCCCCTTAAGTTAATACTTTGTAGCGCCACCTTTTGCTGCGATTACAGCTGTAAGTCGCTTGGGGTATGTCTCTATCAGTTTTGCACATCGAGAGACTGAATTTTTTTCCCATTCCTCCTTGCAAAACAGCTCGAGCTCAGTGAGGTTGGATGGAGAGCATTTGTGAACAGCAGTTTTCAGTTCTTTCCACAGATTCTCGATTGGATTCAGGTCTGGACTTTGACTTGGCCATTCTAACACCTGGATATGTTTATTTTTGAACCATTCCATTGTAGATTTTGCATTATGTTTTGGATCATTGTCTTGTTGGAAGATAAATCTCCGTCCCAGTCTCAGGTCTTTCGCAGACTCCATCAGGTTTTCTTCCAGAATGGTCCTGTATTTGGCTCCATCCATCTTCCCATCAATTTTAACCATCTTCCCTGTCCCTGCTGAAGAAAAGCAGGCCCAAACCATGATGCTGCCACCACCATGTTTGACAGTGGGGATGGTGTGTTCAGCTGTGTTGCTTTTACGCCAAACATAACGTTTTGCATTGTTGCCAAAAAGTTCAATTTTGGTTTCATCTGACCAGAGCACCTTCTTCCACATGTTTGGTGTGTCTCCCAGGTGGCTTGTGGCAAACTTTAAACAACACTTTTTATGGATATCTTTAAGAAATGGCTTTCTTCTTGCCACTCTTCCATAAAGGCCAGATTTGTGCAATATACGACTGATTGTTGTCCTATGGACAGAGTCTCCCACCTCAGCTGTAGATCTCTGCAGTTCATCCAGAGTGATCATGGGCCTCTTGGCTGCATCTCTGATCAGTCTTCTCCTTGTATGAGCTGAAAGTTTAGAGGGACGGCCAGGTCTTGGTAGATTTGCAGTGGTCTGATACTCCTTCCATTTCAATATTATCGCTTGCACAGTGCTCCTTGGGATGTTTAAAGCTTGGGAAATCTTTTTGTATCCAAATCCGGCTTTTAACTTCTTCACAACAGTATCTCGGACCTGCCTGGTGTGTTCCTTGTTCTTCATGATGCTCTCTGCGCTTTTAACGGACCTCTGAGACTATCACAGTGAAGGTGCATTTATACGGAGACTTGATTACACACAGGTGGATTGTATTTATCCTCATTAGTCATTTAGGTCAACATTGGATCATTCAGAGATCCTCACTGAACTTCTGGAGAGAGTTTGCTGCAATGAAAGCAAAGGGGCTGAATAATTTTGCACGCCCAATTTTTCAGTTTTTGATTTGTTAAAAAAGTTTGAAATATCCAATAAATGTCGTTCCACTTCATGATTGTGTCCCACTTGTTGTTGATTCTTCACAAAAAAATACATTTTTATATCTTTATGTTTGAAGCCTGAAATGTGTTAAAAGGTCGCAAAGTTCAAGGGGGCCGAATACTTTCGCAAGGCTCTGTAATTGCAGATTAGGATAGAAAACACTCTAAAGTTTCCAAAATTGTCAAAATATTGTCTGTGAGTATAACAGAACTTATATTACAGGCGAAACCCTGAGAAAAATCAAACCAGGAAGTGGCTTCTATTTTGAAAACTCCATGTTCCATAGCCTCCAATTGCTCCATTTAAAGGGATATCAACCATATTCATTTTCCTATCGCTTCTGCAAGGTGTCAACAGTCTTCAGACATAGTTTCAGGCTTTTATTTTGAAGAATAAGCATGAACGACCACATTGTAAGTGTAAAAGCGCAAAACAGAAAGGCGGCCATTGTTACTCCCGGTCCTAGTGAAAAGCCAACTGTCCCGGCTGATATATTATCGAATAGATATTTGAAAAACACCCTGATTGATTATAAAAAACGTCTGACATGTTTCTGTGGACATTATGGATTTAATTTGGAATTTTTGTCTGCGTTGTCGTGACCACTCTTTCCGGTGGATTCCTGGGCATAACGCACCAAACTAACTGAGGTATTTGGATATAAAAAATATCTTTATTACACAAACACATTTCACTTATATTATACAACAGTTCCCCCGGGTGGACACTAGTGGTAGGTCCTGCCTCAACCCCCCCCCCCCCCCCCCCCTCTACACTCCCTTCCCTGTGTTGTGGGCATTGTGCCTTTGGGTATTGCTGTTATGTATTGGGAACAAAATGAACATTGTTGTCTAACTGGGAGTCTCGTGAGTGAAAACATCCGAAGATCATCAAAGGTAAACAATTAATTTGATTGCTTTTCTGATTTTCATGACCAAGTTACCTGATGCTAAGTGTACTTATTGTTTTGTCGAGCGATCGATAAACTTACACAAATGCTTGTATTGCTTTCGCTGTAAAGCATCATTTCAAAATCTGAGACGACAGGTGGATTAACAAAAGGCTAAGCTATGTTTTGCAATATTGCACTTGTGATTTCATGAATATGAATATTTTCTAGTAATATTACTTGACTGTGGCGCTATGCTATTCCGAGTTGCTGATGACAATTATCCCGGATCCGGTATGGGTGGTTCAGAGAGGTTAAGGACAACAAAGTCAAGGTATTGGAGTGGCCATCACAAAGCCCTGACCTCAATCCCATAGAAAATGTGTGGCCAGAACTGAAAAAGTGTGTGCGAGCAAGGTTGCCAACAAACCTGACTCAGTTACACCAGCTCTGTCAGGAGGAATGGGCCGGAAGGCAACCCTAAACATTTCACCCAAGTTAATGCTGCCAAATACTAATTGAGTGTATGTAAACTTCTGTATGTAAAAAGCTGAAATAATTGATTCTCTTTACTATTATTCTGACATTTCACATTCTTATAATAAATTGCTAATCATAACTGACCTAAGACAGGACATTTTTTACCTGTATTAAATGTCAGGAATTGAGAAAAACTGAGTTTCAATGTATTTGTAAGGTGTATGTAAACTTCCGACTTCAACTGTAGAATGGTGTGTATAGACATTATGGACAGTGTAAAAGGTGTGTACTGCTGTAGTTATATAGGATGAGCCTTGACTAGAATACAATATATACTGTACATATATACAATGGGTTGAACAGTATATAAACATTATTAAAGTGACCATTAATAAACTAAAATAAGGTTCAGGCAGGGTACTGGGCTGAGGCCGGCTAGTGGTCCAAATTTTATTTAATTATATTTGTCACATGAGCCGAATACAACCTTACTGTGAAATGCGTATTTTACAAGCCCTTAACCAACAATGCAGTTCTAAGGAAAATAAGTTAAGTTAAGTTAAGAAAAATATTTACTAAATAAACTAAAGTAAAAAATTAAAGAAATAACAATACAATGAAATATCAATTACAAGGCTATATACAGGGGGTACTGGTACCGAGTCAATGTGTGGGGGTACAGGTTAGTTGAGGTAATTGAGGTAATATGTTTAACAGTTTGATGGCCTGGAGATTGATGAACAGATTCTGTCTCTCGGTGCCCAACTTTGATGCACCTCTTCTTGATGGTAGCGAGGTGAACAGGGCGTGACTAGGGTGGCCGAGGTCCTTGATGATCTTCTTAGTCTTGTGACACCGAGTGCTGTAGATGTCACACTCGCTCCTCCCTCCTTCTTTCCTCGCTCCTTTCCTCCCTCCATCCCTCCATCAACTGCCCATAGAATTATGAAGCCATCCATTCTGCTGTGATGAAGAGATCTCCATCTCCCTTCACGGTTAAGGTTGCATACTGCAGCTAAAGCAACATGGACGAAAGTTTACCCTGCTCCACAAGTTGTTAAATCGCAATAATGTTGCCCCTCATGGTTAAAGATAGTTTCCTAAACTAATATCATGTTTTTAGTGTATCTTCAAATGTATTAAATATGTGAAATGAACAAGTAATAAACTAACATTTTAAACTGTCAAAATACCAGGTAGCCTACTCATTGCTGAAACTCACTCAGACTATATATTTGATCCCTGACACATCACCTTTTGTACCGGAACAACATGTGCCTCTCTTACTCTTACAAGCTCTCTCACTCCCTTTACAATTGCTCAATGACTCATATCCATTGGTTTTTCAATAACTGCTCACATTCAGTAACAACACCATGGTCTCTCCTGCTCCTCAGTCTAATCAATAGCATAAATATAATAGGTATTCCTGCTTCTTACATGGTACGCTGTTTACATGGTAACCCTGTTCCCGTGTGCACACAGGAAGCAACTCCGCTGGTGTCTGACCTCTGACCTCGCTGACTGGTCCAGCATCAACAGGAGGTAAAGGGGGTGCTGAGCGCCATTGACCTCACTCTCTCAAGGTTGGCTGTTATTCAGCAGACAGACGCATTATGGCATTACGACAACAACCCTCTCTAGGTATAGTCTCAGGGACAGTGGAGAATAGGGTTAGACCTTGGAGTTTTATATACTTACTGTGAAGTGGATTACCTGGACTCAAATAATAGTGGCATTTCTGGATTCCTGCATAAATTGGTCATAAAATTTGCCAAACACAGTCTGTTTAAAGTAATAACACACAAACAATTATATGTTTTCATGTCTTTACTGAACAGACTGTGTAACCATTCACAGTGCAGGGTGGGAAAAGTATGTGAACCCTTGGATTTAATAACTGGTTGACCCTTCTTTGGCAGCAATAACCTCAACCAAACGTTTTTTGTAGTTGGGATCAGACCTGCACAACAATAAGGAGTAATTTTGGACCATTCCTATTTACAAAACTGTTTCAGTTCAGCAATATTCTTGGGATGTCTTGTGTGAACTGCTCTCGAGGTCATGCTACAGCATTTCAATCGGGATGAGGTTAGAACTCTGACTGGGTCACTCCAGTAGGCGTATTTTCTTCTGTTGAAGCCATTCTGTTGTTAATTTACTTCTGTATTTTGGGTCGTTGTTCTATTGCATCACCTAACTTCTGTTGAGCTTCAATTGGCAGAAAATAGCCTGACATTCTCCTGCAAAATGTCTTGATAAACTTGGGAATTCATTTTTACGTCAATGATAGCAAGCAGTCCAGGCCCTGAGGCAGCAAAGCAGCTCCAAACCATGATGCTCCCTCCACCATAAATTACAGTTGGGATTGTCATGACGTTGGCCTGTGGGTAAGGTTTATGACCCCCCCCCCCCCCCCCCCCCATAAATACCTTTCTCCCTTCCCTCTTTCTCTGACTCTACTGAAGGACTCTAAAGGACCATATTTCGGTAATAGAACCAGTTGAAAATATGCGTTGGTACTTAATGAATATGATGTCAGTTCGGTTGTCATCTGAGACATTATGACTGATGACAGGACGACATAAACTGTATCTGGGAAAGTTTACACATTCTAGTTATCAGATTCACATGGAATTGTTGTGCAATTTAAATGTTTAAATATGACACTATTTGTGAAAAGATTAAATGTAATTTTAGCTTCCAAATGAGAGATTTGGTTTTTCATGAAGTTAGAGCTCTGCTCAAACAGTGGCCCGCCCCTGTGAAGAGACATGGGTTATAAACTATGAAACACACCCTTCTCTCCCGCCACTATATAAGCCCTTGACGAAAATGTAACCTTCTGTTCCGAGGACAATAGGACGACGGCCCATACGTTGAAAAGGACTAACATGTCAACTACAGAACTAAGCCAACCTCAGCGTGAGCTTTGGTTGCGAATGGTTTGAACTTTGAACTCTTATTCACTACAGAAGTGATACCTCCTAGCCGTTGAGTTAGCAGCGGCCGCTGTAAATGTGGGCTAGGAAATGACGGACAGAGTATCCCATCTACCACAGAACGACGACACTACAACGTATTCCGTTCACCACCAGAGACACTCTTCAAAGGACAAAGGACTCTGTTGGGCAACACGGCCTTCCATCTACCACCAACCTATTGAAGCTCAGCTCAGAGTAAATATTTATTGCGTTTTCCTTTTCCAAATGGGCAGTAATTTAGAATGCATAAGATTCTGTATTTACGATAGAGTAGCATACTACGGCCCGATAGAGACATAGCTTCTCCCTTTGTTCCTCAAGTCTTCCCGCTGTCATATCTGTTCCGTCTGCTAGGGACGTTTTCCTTTATGACATAATTTGTAATCATTGTATGATTCATTCTGTGTATATGTAATTCTGTGTGTTTAGTTAGGTATTTAGTAAATAAATAATTAAACCCAATTTTGTATCGCTGACTCAGCTTGTTAGCCAGGGTTTGTGAAGATACCAAGAATTTACAACTTTCAGATGAGACTGAAATAAGGTGACGATTAATATTGACTACTATTGATGTAAAATATTACTAGGTCTTTAACAGTTTATTCGGAAGATAACAGCTCTATAAATATTATTTAGTGGTGCCCCGACTTTCTAGTTAATTACATTTACATGATTAGCTCAATCAGGTAATATTAATTACAGAGAAAGGATTTTATAGAATAGCATGTCATATCACTTAATCCGGCATAGCCAAAGACACGAAAGTGTGCTGTGCCTTTTTTTCCTCCACGCACAGTGTTGTGTGTTCCTTCCAAAACAACTCAACTGTAGTTTTATCTGTCCACAGAATATTTTCCAGCTCTACTGGAACATCCAAGTGCACTTTTGCAACCTTAAGACGTGCAGCAATGTTTTTTTTGGACAGCAGTGGATTCTTCCATCGTGCCCTCCCATGAACACCATTCTTGTTTAGTGTTTTACGTATTGAAGACCTGTCAACAGAGATGGTAGCATGTTCCAGAGATCTCTGTAAGTCTTTAGCTGACACTCTCGGATTCTTCTGAACCTCATTGAGCATTCTGCGCTGTGCTATTGCAGTCATCTTTGCAGGGTGGCCACTCCTTGGGAGAGGAGCAACAGTGCTGAACTTTCTCGATTTACGGACAAGTTGTCTTACCGTGGACTGATGGGCATCAAGGCTTTTAGAGATACTTTTGTAAACCTTTCCAGCTATATGCAAGTCAAGATCTAAGATCTCTTTCGTTTGAGGTATGGTTCACATCAGGCAATGCTTCTTGTGAATAGCAAATTCTAATTTTCTGAGTGTTTTTTTTATAGGCAAGGCAGCTCTAACCAACATCTCCAATCTCGTCTCATTGATTGGACTCCAGGTTAGCGGACTCCTGACTCCGATTAGCTGTTGGAGAAGTCATTAGCCTTGGGGTTCACATACTTTCCCCAACCTACACTGTGAATGTTTAACCTGTTATGGCTGCAATCCCGACATCGGGATCGATAAGACAACTACCAGTGAAAATAGAGGGCGCCAAATTCAAACCACAGAAATCTCATAATTACATTTCCTAAAACATACATGTGTCTTATATCATTTAAAGCTATTCTCGATTGTTAGGTCTCCACCAAACCACAATAAGCACAGTCATCAAGTGATTTTGCATAGCCACATCGTTTCAACAGAAATACTCATGATAAATGTAGATGATAATACAAGTTATACACATTAAGGATATACCTCTCCTTAATGCAACCGCTGTGTCAGTTTTCAAAAAAGGTTTACGGAAAAAGCAACCCATGCAATAATCTGAGACGGAGCTCAGAACATTAGCCAAATTAGCCGCCATGTTGGAGTCAACAGAAACCAGAAAATACATGGTAAATGTTTCCTTACCTTTGATGAACTTCATCAGAATGCAGTCCTAGGAATCCCAGGTCCACAATAAATGCTTGATTTGTTCGAAAATGTCCATTATTTATGTCCAATTAGCTACTTTGGTTAGCGCGTTTGGTAAACAATTCCAAAGTCACAAAGCACGTCCACTATAAAGTGACCAAAAGTCCAAAAGTTCCGTAACAGTCAGTAGAAACATGTCAAACGATGTACTGAATCAATCTTTAGAATGTTGTTTACATATATCTTGAATAACGTTCCAACCGGAGAATTAGAATTACTTCAGATGAGCGGTGGAACGCAAGTCCTTCCCCTGTGAACGCGCCTGGTGAAAGCATGGTCTACTCATGGCTGTGGTGACTATTTCCTGTGTCAATCGACCCCCCTTCACATTAGAGTCATCAGACAAAGTTCTATTGACTGCTGGCATCTAGTGGAAGGCGTATAAATTGAAAACTCATCCATATCTCGCTGTAATTTCAATGAGACCTTGGTTGAAAATCTGCCAACTCCAGAAAATAAAAAACGGAAGTGGAATTTCAAGTAATTCCAAAAGGGTTCACATACTTTTTCTTGCTACTGTATATGGATGTTCACAGTTTTTAAAGACTTCATTAGACATGGCACTTATTGAATATTCATGTTCAATCCAAGGCATGCCGTGTCAACACTTCCAAGGGAAAGTATGGAAGTTCAAATACATTCTTCATTTTCTAGGTAGATCGTTTCTAGGAGATGTATCATCCAATTACATGCCGCCTGTGTTTGTTCACGTCGTTCAGATGAAGAATCCATGGAGTAGTGCTGTGAAAACTAGCACACGTGATCAGATCTAAAAAAAAACATTAAATAAATCAACGTGTTTCGAAATATTACAGCGCTTCCCAAAATCACCCAAGACCACAGAATGAAGAAGCCGAGAAGAGATCAACATCCGACGAGCTTCTCCTTCACGTCTCTATGGATTAAATTTTTTTTTATCATATGTACAGTTATACAGTTGAAGTCAGAAGTTTACATACACCTTAGCCAAATACATTAAACTCAGTTTTTCACAATTCCTGACATTTAATACAAGTACAATTTCCCTGTCTTTTTTTTTTATCTATATTTAACTAGGCAAGTCAGTTAGAAAATGTTTTTCTTATTTTCTATGACAGAATAGGAACAGTGGGTTAACTGCCTTGTTCAGGGGCAGAACAACATATTTTTACCTTCTCAGCTCGTTTACTAGTCCAACACTCTAACCACTAGGCTACCCACCGCCCTGTCTTAGGCCAGTTAGGATCACCACTTTATTTTTTTAATGTGAAATGTCAGAACAATAGTAGAGAGAATTATTTATTTCAGCTTTTTTTTCTTTCATCACATTCCCAGTGGGTTTGAAGTTGACATACACTCAATTAGAATTTGGTAGCCTTCCCTTTAAATTTGGGAAAGTTGGGTAAAATTTTGGCCCATTCCTCCTGACAGATCTGGTGTAACTGGGTCCGGTTCGTAGGCCTCCTTGCTCGCACACGCTTTTTCAGTTCTACTCAAACATTTTCTATGGGATTGAGGTCAGGGCTTTGTGATGGCCACTCCAGTACCTTGACTTTGTTGTCCTTATGCCATTTTCCCACAACTTTGAAAGTATGCTTGGGGTCAATGTTCAGTTGGAAGACCAATTTGCAACCAAGCTTTAACTTCCTGACTGGTGTCTTAAGATGTTGCTTCAATATATCCATATAATATTCCTACCTTATGATGCTATCTATTTTGTGATGTGCACCACCCCCTCCTGCAGCAAAGTAAACCAACAACATGATGCCGCCACCCCCATGTTTCACGGGATGGTGCTCTTTGGCTTACAAGCCCCCCTTTTTCCTCGAAACATAACGATGGTCATTATGGCCAAACAGTTCCATTTGTTTTTCATCAGACCAGAGGACATTTCTCCAAAAAGTACCATCTATGTCCCTATGTGCAGTTGCAAACCGTAGTCTGACTTTTTTATGGCGGTTTTGGAGCAGTTGCTTCTTCCTTGCTGAGTGGCCTTTCAGGTTATGTCAATATAGGACTCGTTTTACTGTGGATATAGATACTTTTGTACTTTCCTCCAGCATCTTCACAAGGTACTTTGCTGTTGTTCTGTGATTGATTTGCACTTTCCGCACCAAAGTACGTTCATTTCTAGGAGACAGATTGCGTCTCCTTCCTGAACGGTATGATGGCTGCGTGGTTCCATGGTGTTTACACTTGCGTATTATTGTTTGCACAGATGAACGTGATACCTTCAGGCGTTTGGAAATTGCTCCCAAGGATGAACTAGACTTTTGGAGGTTTACAATTTTTTTTCTGATGTCTTGCGGATTTCTTTTTTTTTTTTTTCAGAGGCACTGAGTTTGAAGGTTGGCATTGAAATGCATCCACAGGTACATCTCCAATTGACTCAAATTATGTCAATTAGCCTATCAGAAGCTTCTAAAGCCATGACATAATTTTCTGGAATTTTCCAAGCCGTTTAAGGGCACAGTCAACTTAGTGTATGTAAACTTCTGACCCACTGGAATTGTGATACAGTGAATTATAAGTGAAATAATCTGTCTGTAAACAATTGTTGGAGAAATTACTTGTGTCATGCACGAAGTAGATGTCCTAACTGACTTTCCAAAACTATAGTTTGTAAAACAAGACATTTGTGGAGTGAAAAGTTTTAATGACTCCAACCTAAGTGCATGTAAACTTCCGACTTCAACTGTAGCTGCTTGTGTGACATCAGATGACACAAGCAAATCTATTACCTGGCTCTTCTCTAAGCTTACTCTTTAGAAGCCTTACGAGTCATGTTCTCTCTCTCATACACCACTGTTTTCTCTTCTCTAAAAAATCTGACAGCAACTTCAGGATTCCTCTCACTCCCACCGCAGTAATACTGCTGTAAATCAACACTGATCTCCTCGATATATCGGGCTCGGCACCTTAAATCTCTTGTCTTATGCATACATTATACTTTTATCCGTCAAACAGGACCATACAACACTTGTCAGAATAGATTTACAAGCGGGTAGCTAGGCTTTTACAGAACTATGGATATGTCTTGGATATGTCTTCCACGGTCCTTTTATCTGTTTGCTCGGTACAGTACTGAATGTGCCGGTGCTTTTCTTTGACGACATCTCAGACATTATTGAATGCATCGTCTTTCATATTAAAGAGAGCCCAGACAGGCAGTGGGGTTTATGGAGTTTAATCAGAGGCAAATCTCAGAGAAAACACGGCACTGAGGTGTGATATTTGTCGAGCAGATCCCCGAGCAAAGTCTGAGCCTTCTGCATTCTCTCATTGCACAACTCGCTTTCTGAGCCATACAGAACTCAAAACGCTCAAGGTAACACCGATTTACAGGCCTGCCTTGTGTAGCCTTTGCAAGTCTGTTAACACACATTAACAACAACATTTTTAAGAAATGCTATGACAGAAGCACCAATTTGTCCTTAAACGGAATTGAGAAAATGTGATTGATTGCATTCAAATAAATTTTCCAGTAATAATTGAGGCCACCAACAGTGCAAAAGTTACCCTGTATCCCTTATTACATCGGAAGTGAAACTAATGTGAAATTAAGCTCTTATTTCTCTGTTCCCTTGATACATGTTTGCTGCATTCATAGTTCCCTGTGGATCCTTCCAACAGTTACGTTTAAATTACATTGAGGAAATTCTATTTCAAAATTGAAACCACTTAGATTGTATTCATACTCTAAGCCAGTGCATTGCTTGGTCAGCACATCCACACAGCATGGCAGTTATCAGGTTGACATTTTATTTTAAAATTGAATTGTTTGACTCTGTAATTACCTTTGCATCTTACAGTCCGCTAACTGCGATCAATCATTATGTTGTCAGAGAGGAGCATTTGCTCATATCACATCCAGCACAGCCAGTGGTCCATATCTTATAGTTGTATAAACTAACAACGGAAATAGTAGGAATTAAATAAGAAGGAAGAAAAAAAGAGAAATAACATTTGTGCTGATAAAAGGCTTCTTCCTCCTTTCAAGACCCAAGTCCCAAAATAATTCCAGTTGAAATAATACTAGTATTTCCTCACTTATTTATCTTAGAGATAAATCCACGTCATTTTGCTCACAGTGTGGGAGGTTGCAGTTCATGAGTTATCAAACAGACGGTCCTGAAAAGCAAGAGTGCCTTATTGACTCTGGTCCTGTGGGACATAATCTCAGATGCTTTCGGGGATTATGTGTATGTACACACAGACAGGGTTAATTAATTTGAGACACACAAAGCCTATGTCTGGAATAGAGCAGGACTTATTAGCACTTACTTTTTCCACACAGCAGGTGGCATTGAAGCAAGTTATACATTTCTTGTTGTCAAGCCATACGTGCTCAGGTAGGTTTGAATTAAATTGCCAACATTGGCCAACTTCAGATAATGATGTGTTTGTCACGACTTCTGCCGAAGTCCGGTCTCTCTCCTTTTTCGGGCGGCGTTTGGCGGTCGACGTCAACGGCCTTCTAGCCATCGCCGATCCACTTTTCATTTTCCATTTGTTTTATCTTTGTCTTACACACCTGGTTTCAATTCCCCAATTACTTGTTCATTATTTAATCCCCCATGTCTGTTTGTGAGTAATTGTTTGTATGTATACGGTCCGTTATTGTGGGCTAATTTATTGTGTTGTATATATTTGATTTCTTGAGTAAAGTACGTTCATTACTCATATCTGCTGTCCTGCGCCTGACTCATCCACACCAGCTACACACATGCCGATTACAGTGTCGCTGCACTGGGCCTGTACATCATGTATAGTGGGGTCTGAAAATATTGACACCCTTAACAAAGATGAGCAAAAATTACTGTATAAAATAAATTGTAAGAACTGACGCTGGAGTAGAGAAGCACGTGCGGAGAGTGAACATTTAATATTGCACAGATGTGGAACAGGACAGGAACAGTGTCAGAACCGGGTAACACGACGACATACGACATTTAATGCGGAAGCGGGGAACAGAGCTGGGGAACAGGCAGATATAGGGGAGGTAACAATACAGGTGATTGAGTCCAATGAATTGCTGATGCGCATGAAGAGGGAAGCAGGTGTGCATAATGATGGTGGCAGGAGTGCGTAATGCTGGGCAGTCTGGTGCCCTCGAGCGCCAGGTGGGAGCAGGCGTGACATAAATAGCTTAAATTCTGAGCTACATTGCCTTCAGAAAGTATTCAAACCCGCAACATTTTGTTGTGTTAAAGCCTTAATTTAAAATTGATTCAATTGAGATGTTGTGTCAATGGCCTACACAAAATACCCCACAATGTCAAAGTGGAATTATGTTTTTTGAAATTCTTACAAATTAATGAAAGATGAAAAGCTAAAATGTCTTGGGTCAATAAGTATTCAACCCCTTTGTTAAGGCAAGCCTAAATAAGTTTAGGAGTCAAAATTGTCTTAACAAGCCACATAATGTTTCATGGACTCACTCTGTGTGCAATAATAGTGTTTAACATGATTTCTGAATGACTACCTCATCTATATACCCCACACATACAATTAATTATCTGCAAGGTCCCTTGGTCAGGCAGTGAATTTCAAACACAGATTTAACCACAAAGTCCCGGGAGGTTTACCTATCTGTCATATTTTAAATCTGAGCCTAGATTGTGGGAGCTGTAGATTTCAGTGCAGCCTTTGATATTATTGACCATAACCTGTTGTTGAAAAAAAATTGATGTGCTTCATGTTTCAACCTCTGTCATAATGTGGACTCAGAGTTATCTATCTAATATAACTCAAAGGGTTTTCTTTAAAAGAAGATTCTCTAATGTCAAATATGTAAAGTTTGGTGTACCACAGGGCAGCTCTCTAGGCCCTCTACTCTTTTCTATTTTTACCAATGACCTGCCACTGGCATTACACAAAGCAAGAGTGTTCATGTATGCTGATGATTCAACCATACGCATCAGCAACCACAGCTAATGGTTGTCACTGAAGCCCTTAACAAAGAGTTGCAGTCTGTTTTGGAATGGGTGGCCAGTAATAAACTGGTCCTGAACATCTCTAAAACTAAGAGCATTGCATTTGGTACAAATCATTCCTTAAGTGCTAGACCTGAATCTGGTAATGAATGGTGTGGCTGTTGAACAAGTTGAGGAGACTAAATTACTTGGCTTTACCTTAGATTGTAAACTGTCATGGTCAAAACATATACATGCAATGGTTGTAAAGATGGGGAGAGGTCTAGCTGTAATAAAGAGATGCTCTGCTTTTTTGGCACCACAATCCAAAAAGCAAGTTCTGCAGGCTCAAGTTGTCTACTCTTGATTATTTGCCCAGTCGTTTGGTCCAGTGCTGCAAGGAAAGACCTAGTTAAGCTGAAGCTGGCCCAGAACAGAGCGACACATTTTGCTCTTAATTGTAATCAGAGGGCTGATATAAATACTATGCATGCCAGTCTCTCATGGCTAAGAGTTGAGGAGTGACTGACTGCATCACTTCCTTTTATAAAAAACTATGTGTTGAAAATCCCAAACAGTTTGTATAGTCAACTTACACACAGCTCTGACACACAGACTTATGCCACCAGGGGTCTTTTCACAGTCCCCAAATCCAGAACAAATTCGAGGAAGCGTACAGTATTATATAGAGCCCTTATTGCCTGGAACGTCCTTCCATCTCATATTGCTCAAAAAGCTTAAACACTTGTTCTCCCCACTGTAAATGAAGTTACTTTGCTGTTATTCTGGCTGCACTTTATGACGTGACTGTACAACTGGGTGGTGTCTCTCACCGAATCGATAGAAGGGACGACCAGCTGTCGTGAGTAGCAACCCAAGATTAGAAACACTTAAAATAAAATCTGTTTCATGTAGGCTTACCCTGATTTGAAGTTTTGATAACCGTGTAAATCTCTCTAGGACAAGGTGACTTTTATCAATATATTCACCTGTTTTTATCCCCCCCCCCCCCATGAAATGGTATTTAGATGCTAATGTGGATATCATAAAGAACTACAAATGCCATAACGATCTGGATGAGACTGCCAAATCAAGGCAAAGGTAATAATATCTCAATTAACTATCTAATGATAGCTACATTTAGTAATGACTAAATTGGCTAAATGTCTTTATTAAATTGACAATTATGTGAAGTGTCTATCTCAAGTTTTGAATTGACACAATAGGTGTCAACTAGAGATGACGTGCAGGAGCTTGCAGGGTTTTCTACTTTGATGCTAAATAGCATTTTCAAATCTGAGAGTAAATAGAGATTAATATACTGATAAAAATCACCTTGTACTAGAGAGATTTACGATTGGAACTATTTCCCTGTTTGACCGCTAGGTTTTATGGGTATCACGACACCTTCACTGTGGGGCTCTAAACTAACCTAATTGACAGAGTAAAATAAGGAGGCTTGTACATAATACAAATATTCCAAAAGATGCACCCTGCTTGCAATAAGGCACACAAGTAAAACTGCAAGAAATGTGGCAAAGAAATTAACTTTATATCCTGAAGCAAAGTCCAACTCTTCATATTTTCAAGCATGTTGATGAGTGCATCATGTTATGGGTATGCTTCTTATCGACAAGGACTAGGGACATTTGTATGATAAAAAGAAAAACGGAATAGAGATAATCACAGGCAAAATCCTAGAGGAAAATGTGGTTCAGTCTGCTTACCAACAGACGCTGGGAGACAAATTCACCTTCCAGCAGGACAATAACCTAAAAACAAGGCCAAATATACACTGGAGTTGCTTACCAAGACAACATTACAGTTTCCTGAGTGGCATCGTTACAGTTTTGACTTAAATCGGCTTGAAAATCTAAGGAAAGTCTTCAAAATGGTTGTCTAGCAATGATCAACAACCAACTTCATGGAGCTTGAAGAATTACAAAACAAATGTACAAATATTGTACAATCCAGGTTTGCAAAGCACTTAGGGACTTATCCAGAAAGACTCACAGCTCTAATCACTATAATCGCTGCCAAAGGTGATTCTAACATGCATTGACTCAGGGGGTTAAATACTTATCTAATAAAGATATGTGTTTAATTTTCAAAAATGGTCTACAAATATTATAATTTATCTTCAACGTTGACAAAGTATTTTGTGTAGATTGACCAAAAAGGACAATTCAATCAATTTTAATCTTTGTAACAACATATTGTGGAAAAAGTGCGAATAGTTGCATGCTATTTTATGTAATTATATTAGTTTATACTAATACAATTGCTCAGAGAAGGAGATTTTGTTTAACAAGTAATGTTTTCTTCTCAAAAAGGTAGGGGCCTTTTTCTAAAATGGTTTATGCGCTGGTGAACACATTGGGAAGGATCTTAGACCATTTCTTACAGAATCATTCCAGATCCTTGTTATCCTTTGTCTGCACGTATGGATTGTCCTCTTCAATTCAAATATCATGTTTTCAATTTGTTTCAAGTAATTGTTTTCTTTTGTGGCCAATTAACAATTTATTTGTGGATTCTAATGTGTGCTTCGGGTAATTGCTTTGCTGGAAGATCCACTTGCACCCAAGTTTCAGCCTTCTGGCAGAGCCAACCAGATATTTGGCTAAAAAGTTCTGGTATTGGGTAACGCTCATGATGCCGTTGACCTTAAAGGCTGTGTGGGTATGGCAAGATACAACAAGTTCACCCTCTTGGAGGAGTGTCTTTCCGCTGTTTCATTGGTATCTATACCTCATATTAGCCCACCTAAAGCTTTGCTAGGTCTCATAAACAACCCTTTAATTAAAAACATTGACTGAAGTCGGAACAAACAGAAGGGCATAGATCTATATATGAACAAACACCTTTCTATAATAACCCTGTCTTACCCAAACTCCTGAGAGATGCTACTACATTTTCTTGGTTCATCAAAGGAATGAAAACATTTGGTCATCTGTATAGAGAAGGTGAACTTACTATCCTTTCAACAACTGGCATCACATTTTCAGTTACCTCAAACTCATTTCTTCAAGTACCTACAGGTAAGGCTTTATATTGCCACTCAGCATGGAGGTAGGATTCAGCCCATGAGTAAACCTATAAACGGATAAACTGTGGCTGGAGAGGAAAAGGGTAAAATGTTTCATTTCTTACATGTACTATAGTCTTCAAGCTCAGTTGGGTAACGATGAAGCTCTGAAGGCTTGCATGACGTGACATGATGACCTTGGTCTTATTTCTGAGGATGAGAAATGGGGAAAGCTCTTTTTAGATGCTCAGCGTCTTTTCACTTGACACAAACCACAAGTTGATGCAATTCAATATTTTACATAGGGTCTACTTTACACCAGACAGACTGCATAAGATCAATTATAAATATTAAAGGTGTAACACTGTTCTATTTGTTAATATTGGTAGCAAAACCAGATTAATTAAATTGGCATTCATTTCAGCCAATATATGCACAGCTATTATGTGGAAGAGTGACACTCTGCCAAGCAAGCAGACTAAAAACATTTTTTTAGGGGGGGGGCTTTCAGCAGTTTCTAGAGTTGTCACCTTAGCTGTCTCATTATTTTCTTCATTAATGTATTATTATTAGTTTTTCCATATCATTTTTTTTTTGCCAGCATTGGATGTGAAAGTCATATTTTTTTTCCACCTGTAAATCATTGAAGCCAATACCGGTAGTAGATGTGAGGGAGGGGGTGTTCATGTGTTGGGGAGGGAAGGGTTTTGCACTATGTGTTGTTTTGAATAGGCGGAAGGAATAACGGGGTATGATCAGTGTCAGATTTTGCTGATGATTGTTAAATTGTAACAAAAAAAAATGTCAAGAAATATGTTGTAAACATTTTTGGTTTTTTAAACGTATTGGAGGAGAAAAATCACCTGTAAGGGCTAAAGACTGCAATATTGCTGGTTGCTGGTTTGGGTGGGTTCGCCTCCAGGGAGTCAGTCAGAACGCAATGATGGAAAGGCACAGTGAACGGTTGACTTGTAGATTACTTGGAGGAATAACCGTATATAACAGGCAGAGTATGTACAGGGCTATGGGTTGGTCACTAGGAAGGCTACCGGGTCTACCACTGATCCATAACTATGGGTGTAGAAGAGTGAGTATGGTTTCTTTAGGAGAGAGCAGAATACAAAGTTCCATTAATATCAGGATAATATAAAAAATCTATTCAAATTTTATTTGTCACATACACATGGTTAGCAGATGTTAATGCGAGTGTAGCGAAATGCTTGTGCTTCTAGTTCCGACAATGCAGTAATAACCAACGAGTAATCTAACCTAACAATTCTACAACTACTACCTTATACACACAAGTGTAATGTAAAGGGATAAAGAATATGTACATAAAGATATGAATGAGTGAAGGTACAGAACGGCATAGGCAAGATGCAGTAGATGGTATCGAGTACAGTATATACATATGAGATGAGTAATGTAGGGTATGTAAACAAAGTGGCATAGTTTAAAGTGGCTAGTGATACATGTATTACATAAAGATGCAGTAGATGATATAGAGTACAGTATATACATATACATATGAGATGAATAATGTAGGGTATGTAAACATTATATTAAGTAGCATTGTTTAAAGTGGCTAGTGATATATTTTACATCAATTCCCCATTATTAAAGTGGCTGGAGTTGAGTCAGTGTGTTGGCAGCAGCCACTCAATGTTAGCGGTGGCTGTTTAACAGTTTGATGGCCTTGAGATAGAAGCTGTTTTTCAGTCTCTCGGTCCCTGCTTTGATGCACCTGTACTGACCTCGCCTTCTGGATGATAGCGGGTGAACAGGCAGTGGCTCGGGTTGTTGTTGTCCTTGATGATCTTTATGGCCTTCCTGTGACATCGGGTGGTGTAGGTGTCCTAGAGGACAGGTAGTTTGCCCCCGGTGATGCGTTGCGCAGACCTCACTACCCTCTGGAGAGCCTTATGGTTGTGGGCAGAGCAGTTGCCGTACCAGGTGGTGATACAGCCTGACAGGATGCTCTCGATTGTGCATCTGTAGAAGTCTGTGAGTGCTTTTGGTGACAAGCCAAATTTCTTCAGCCTCCTGAGGTTGAAGAGGCGCTGCTGCGCCTTCTTCACGATGCTTTCTGCGTGGGTGGACCAATTCAGTTCGTCTGTGATGTGTACGCCGAGGAACTTAAAACTTACTACCCTCTCCACTACTGTCCCATCGATGTGGATAGGGGGGTGCTCCCTCTGATGTTTCCTGAAGTCCACAATCATCTCCTTTGTTTTGTTGACGTTGAGTGTGAGGTTATTTTCCTGACACCACACTCCGAGGGCTCTCACCTCCTCCCTATAGGCCGTCTCGTCGTTGTTGGTAATCAAGCCTACCACTGTAGTGTCGTCCGCAAACTTGATGATTGAGTTGGAGGCATGCATGGCCACGCAGTCGTGGCTGAACAGGGAGTACAGGAGAGGGCTCAGAACGCACCCTTGTGGGGCCCCAGTGTTGAGGATCAGCGGGGTGGAGATGTTGTTACCTATCCTCACCACCTGGGGGCGGCCCGTCAGGATGTCCAGTACCCAGTTGCACAGGGTGCGGTCGAGACCCAGGGTCTCAAGCTTGATGACAAGTTTGGAGGGTACTATGGTGTGAAATGCTGAGCTGTAGTCGATGAACAGCATTCTCACATAGGTATTCCTCTTGTCCAGAAGGTTTAGGGCAGTGTGCAGTGTGGTTGAGATTGCATCGTCTGTGGACCTATTTGGGTGGTAAGCAAATTGGAGTGGGTCTAGGGTGTCAGGTAGGGTGGAGGTGATATGGTCCTTGACTAGTCTTTCAAAGCACTTCATGATGACGGACGTGAGTGCACTTCATGATGACGGACGTGAGTGCTACGTCTATTCCTATTTTTCCTAACAAAGGGTTTTTAACCCTAAATGCACCTTCACAGGTGTTGAACGCTTTAGTTGATACCTCTGAAATTGTAGGGCTTTCTCAAGCTAATAGTTACTGACAAAAAAAAACAATTTACCATGATTTCTGTGTTAATATGTAGGAATTTAAGTCTCTTTTGAACATTATGGTTTATTTTGATCCCCATTCATTTTTTCCAAAGCAGCAGCTATTCTTTCTGGGATCAACACAACACATGACAATTAACAAAACACTGATAGACAAGGAGAGTCACACAAATTTAAATTATAACGGTATACAAACAATACTAAAAAATATATAATAATTGTACAAACAAAAAATGGTGTGTGTGTCTGTGTTAGTTTCTGTGTGCATTTGTTTGTGCGTGTGTCCTCTCACAGTCCCCACCATTCCATGAAATATTTTTTTAAAGGTAATTTTGCTGTTTGCTTGAGTAATTAGAAGGGAGTTCCATGCGGTCATGGCTTGTATAATACCGTGCGTTGCATTGAATTTGTTTTGGACTTGGTGACTGTGAAGAGACACCTGGTGGGATGTCTTGCGGTATATATGTGTGTCTGAGCTGAATGTTATTTGGTTATGCTGATTATCTGGAATTTTCATTACAGTAAAACTACAAGAGAAGCAGTTAATCTCTCGTCAACCCTCAATCAGGAAAGACTGGCATACATGTTGTTGATGTTATTTCTGTATGTGCATTAATAAGGGAAAGTCATGCTGCTCTGTTTTTAGCCAGCTGCAGCAAAGGAATGCAATTTGTAAGAAAGGCATACAATGTATTTTACACTTCAAATGCTGTGTTTTTAGTGGCTTATTGTTTTTTCAAATAGCCTACGGTAACATCAACTAAACAAAAGGAACCATTTATTTTATGACACTGGGCCAATAGTGCGCCGCCCTATGGGACTCCCAATCACGGTGTCACGCCCTGGTCTTAGTATTTTGTGTTTTCTTTATTATTTTGGTCAGGCCAGGGTGTGACATGGGTTTTGTATGTGGTGTGTTTTGTCTTGGGTTTTTTTCTTACGTATTGGGATTGTGGCTTAGTGGGGTTTTCTAGGTAAGTCTATGGCTGTCTGGAGTGGTTCTCAATCAGAGGCAGGTGTTTATCGTTGTCTCTGATTGGGAACCATATTTAGGCAGCCATATTCTTTGAGTGTTTCGTGGGTGATTGTTCCTGTCTCTGTGTTTGTTTGTTCACCAGATAGGCTGTTTAGGTTTTCTCACGTTTGTTGTTTTATATTATGTTCATGTTTGAGTTTTTCCTTTATTAAAGAACATGAACACCAACTACGCCGCATTTTGGTCCAATCCTTGCTACACCTCCTCGTCAGAGGAGGAGATAGAAGAAAACCGTAACACACGGCCAGATGTGATACAGCCTGGATTCAAACCAGGGACTGTAGTGACGCCTCTTGCACAGATGCAGTGCCACCAAGGGAGCTCATATATGAATGTTACTGGATGGTAGTTAGCAAGTTATTGATTTCATTAACTTTATTTCTAACTAGTGGTATACTAAGCTGAAACTGTGGACTCAATAGTAGGCTTTTTGATAAAAGGAAAAATGATTTGAAAAAACATTTTTCTTACAATTATGAAACAAAAATCATGCGAGTTGGAAGACAGTAAAAGTTAACGACAAAACAAATAAAAAATACTCAAACCACAGTATAAGCACCAAGCGTGCTTGGTGACCATTAGATTGGGGGTGAAATCCAGATGTGAGACTGACTGTAGCTCCAATGGCCAAACAGAAGGATTTCCAGACAGCAGAGGTAAACTGAGGACCACGGTCAGAAACAATGTCACAGGGCAACCCGTGGACCCTGAACACCTCCCTAACCAGGATCTCGGACGTCTCCGTGGCAGAAGGCAGCTTGGAGAGGGGAACAAAGTGGGCAAACTTGCTGAATCTATCCACAATGGTCAGAATAACCATGTTACCAACAGAAGAGGGCAACCCCGTGACAAAATCCAGGGCCAGATGCGACCAAGGTCGTCGGGGAATAGGTAGGGGGTGAAGAAGCCCAGAGCTGGCCCGATTGGTACTCTTATTCTGCGCACAAACAGGACAAGCGGCAACAAACCTCCGGGTATCTTCTCCCATGGCAGGCCACCAAAATCGTCTGCCCAGTAGCGCCATAGTCCGAGCAACACCAGGGTGACAAGCTATCTTGCTGGCGTGGGACCACTGAAGGACAGCAGAACGAACCGACTCAGGAACGAACAACCGACCGGGTGGACCGTTACCGGGCCCGGGCTGTGTCCGAAGAGCCGCCATCACCTCCTCCTCAATCCTCCATGTAACGGCTCCCACGACAACGTTCTGGGGAAGAATCGTCTCAGTCTTGGCCTCACTCTCCTCCGTCTTGGAGAACATCCGGGACAGGGCGTCCGCCTTCCCGTTCTTCGACCCAGGTCGGAACGTCAGGGAAAAATTGAAGCGTCCAAAAACAAAGCCCACCGGGCCTGACGAGAGTTGACGAGCCGATTGCACATAAGCCAGATTCTTGTGGTCAGTCCAGACCACAAACGGTTGCTCCGCTCCCTCCAACCAGTGACGCCACTCCTCCAAGGCAAGCTTCACAGCGAGAAGCTCCCGGTTACCCACATCGTAGTTTCTTTCAGCTGGAGAAAGACGACAAGAGTAGAAGGCGCAGGGATGGAGTTTACCGTCAGTGGAGCTACGCTGGGACAGGATGGCGCCCACCCCCACATCAGACGCATCCACCTCCACAACGAACTGACGGGAAGTGTCAGGTTGAGAGAGAATCGGGGCGTTGGTGAATCGGCTCTTCAAATCTAGAAATGCTCAGTCTGCCTCAGGAGACCAACAGAACTTTCTGGTGCAAGACGTCAGTACAGTTAAAGGGGCGGCCACCCGGCTGTAATCACGGATAAACCTCCGATAAAAATTTGCAAACCCCAGGAATCTCTGGAGCTGCAATCTCGAACCGGGCTGGACCCAATCCCGAACCGCCCGAACCTTCTCTTGGTCCATCTTGATCTCTCCCCTGGAGATGATGTAACCGAGGAAGGACGTCGTGTGGGCGTGAAAATCACACTTCTCAGCCTTCACGAACAGACGGTTCTCCAATAACCGCTGCAGGACCTGCTTGACATGTTGAACGTGGCTAGAAAGCTCCTTTGAGAAGATGAGGATATCATCCAGGTAAACGAACACAAAAATACCAATCATATCTCTCAGAACGTCATTCACCATACTTTGGAACACAGCAGGAGCGTTGGTCAGTCCAAACGGCATCACCTGGTACTCGAAATGTCCCATCGGAGTATTGAACCCAGTCAACCACTCGTCCCCCTCTTTGATCCGAACCAAATGATAAGCATTACGTAAATCAAGCTTCGTAAAGACCGTAGCACCCTGTAAAGAATCGAAAGCCGAGCTCATCAAGGGCAGGGGATACTTGTTCTTGACCGTAATATCATTCAAACCCCGATAATCAATACACGGTCGAAGAGTGCCATCCTTCTTGCTCACAAAAAAAAATCCTGCTCCCAGAGGTAATGACGAGGGCCGAATGAGACTTGCATCTAGAGACTCCTTGATGTAGGTCTCCAAGGCCTCACGTTCAGGTCGAGAGATACTGTATAACCGTCCTTTTGGAAAGGCGGCTCCAGGAAACAGATTAATCGCACAGTCATAAGGTCGGTGGGGAGGAAGGGACTGAGCCTTCTGTTTACTGAATACTTCACCCAACTCGTGATATGTTTCTGGAACCAGGGACAAATCAGGAGGAGCAGAGTCACTGACCTGACTGGAAATGGCAGGAGAACAGGCAGTCCTAAGACAGTTAGCATGACAATCAATGCTCCAACTAGTTACCTTACCCGTCACCCAATCAAACGAGGGATTGTGTTCCTTCAGCCAGGGGTAACCAAGAACCAGAGGAACATGGGGCGAGGACAGAATGAAGAAGGAGATAAACTCTGAATGATTACCCGACAACAACATCTTAACCGGTTCAGTCCTCATAGTGATCCGTGCCAGACTACTGCCGTTCAGAGTGGTTGCTTCAATGGCTTCCGGCAATTGCTCCTTGGAAAGCCCCAGCTGTTCCACCAAGTCAGCATCAATAAAGCTGCCATCGGCACCTGAATCGATAAAAGCGTTCATCTCTAAGCTCTGATCCTTATTCATAAGGGTCGCAGGAAAACGGGGTCTGACAGGATTCTTGAGAGGTTGAATCTGGCTCGCTAAAATTCCTCCCAAAACTAGCGAGCCGGGCAGTTTAACGAGCGCTGTGGACAAGCGGAGATGTAATGTCCTGAGCTACCACAGTAGAGACAGCTGTTGGTCTCACGTCTACGTTGTCGCTCCTCCTTAGTTAGACCGTGTCGCCCCACTTGCATTGATTCAGGCTCTGGTGGCAAGACCCCTCCACTAATCCCGTGTGGGGAATAACGATCAATACGTTCTGGTTCACTTCCTGAACCGAATGGTAACCGAGTTGCTGATTGATTGGATGGGCCCCACTGCTTCTCCCTCGGACTCTATTATCTACCCGAATAGATAAATTGACCAAGCTGTCTAGGTCACTAGGCTCTGGATAGGATATCAGCTCGTCCTTGAGTTGCTCCGACAACCCCTGGTAAAAAGCCGCTTGTAGTGACTCCTCATTCCAACCACTCTCCACAGACAATGTCCTGAACTCGATCATAAAGTCTGCCACACTGCGAGCTCCTTGGCGAAGAGTGAACAAATGTTTAGCTGCGTCCTTACCTCGGACTGGATGGTCAAAAAGCCTTCTCATCTCTCCCGTGAATTCCTGGTATCAAGCCATGCAGGTCCCCTGTCGTTCCCAAACGGCTGAAGCCCATTCCAGAGCTCTTCCACGCAGCAGTTCAATAACAAAGGCTATCCTAGCCTTGTCAGTGGCGTAAGAATGGGGCTGCAGATCAAACACTAACCCACACTGCATAAGAAACGAACGGCATCTTCCCAAATCCCCTTCATGTTTATCAGGCGTCGGTACCTTGGGTTCACGGAAGGAAACCGCATCAGGCACGGCATGTGAGATGGGTGAAACAGGTGGTGAATGAATCGCCAGCAAACTGAGCTGATCCTGGATCTGTGTCAAGCTAGCAGATAATTTCTGGATTGCAACCGCTATCTCCTGTAGCGCCGTCTTGTGTTGTCCCAATGTCTTCCCCTGCTGGGTAACGGCATGGCAAACGGAATCCAGGTCCGCTGGGTTCATTCTTGGCCGGATCGTTCTGTCACAATTCTTCAAAATCGAACCCAGAAGCAGACCAGGACAAGGAGAGTAGGAAGAAGGTGAGTATTTATTTACAAGTGAATGTGAATGGGTAGATATATCCAGGTGGTGTAGCGGGTAGCGGTGGTGAGTTGATGGGAGTAAATAGGTGGATCCAATGGGGAAGCGGAATCCTCTGACGACCAGGCGGGAATGGGGTAAATGATCCGGGTGAGTAACTTAAGACAGAACAAACAGAGGTAAGTTCAAGGCAAGCAATACGTAACAAACAACAAAACAAATTCTATCCAACTTGAGGCTGATACTCTGGCACAACATACTGTTCATGGCTAACGATCCGGCAGGGAATGGATGTCAGGTCAGAGCTTTTGAAGGGGAGAGGTGATGATCAGGACAGGTGTGCAGATTACTGATGGGATACAGGTGCGGGTGAACATCAATCTCCCAACAAGCTAATTCGCCCGGCAACCAGACAGGGTGCGTTCCAGGACACCGGAAACACACTCCAGGACAGAAACACAGGCAAACACAGACTCAGGAAGCGAGATTCGTGACACTTCTTGGTCTTGCCATTATAAATGATGCACACTCTCACCGTTTAGCCTACTCCAAGTAGGCCTAGAGTAGTGAAGCATACTTGTTAGAAACCTTAAGAATCTGCTCTTTTTTGATAGGGTGTAGCAATCAAAACATCTGGTCAACATGGACCTCTGTACAATGATATGGAAGAAGTGATATTTGTTCAGTTCTGTCCCTTTCTTTGTCAATGCATCCTGAGTTAGTCATTAGTCTCTTCATTCTCTATTTGACAATTGATATTGATATTCTCACATATCAGACTATTGTCAATTTCAACTTGTGTTTAGGCCACATCTCTTACGTGTGAAATTAGTTTCAATATAGTTTAAGTGTCATTTGGATGGGCCAGTAGCTGGGCAGGGGACTGTTGTCTTACAGTCAGAAAATACTTATTTTAGTGTTTACAGTCTATGCGCTTCTGGATCAATCGATACGTTTCGACTTAAATTTAGTGTCCTGAGGTTTCGTATGACCTATTTTAACAAATGCCTTCGTTAAGCAATTTGTTATTTATTCTGAAATATTTACACCATTTTTAAATATCAATGATCAGAATGACAATCTTGGCCATTCTAGTTATCATGAAATGCCATACACCAGCTTCAATTAAGCCACATCAAAACCCTTCATCGTCTTAAGTGACATTGCCACACATATCCATATTGGAGTCGGTAAGATGGAGAGATATGAAAAGAAAAGGCAACGAGGATAACGTGTGTTTTCTATGTTCTTCCTGCTGCTGGTGTATAATAAAATAAACAGGCCTGTTTAAGAATAGCTCGGCTGCCTTGGTATCAGATGTCAAGCAGAGCAGATAATGACTGTAAATATTGCTAACATGTTGCTCCAAGACTCAATTAGTCTGGTAACCACCTCGATAAAAGATGTCCCTAAAAATGGAGCCGAGATAAAAAAATAAATAATAAATAGCAGCTCAGATACAAATGGGGGAAAACCGACAACTGCACTCGCTGATAAGACTGAGCAAGTCAGGATGCATGTGGCTTAAAGGGGTTCAGAACTGCTACAATGGAGTAATTTTTCCAACCCAAACCCAGCTTCAATTGTCTCAGAAAACACATTTTTCTCTTTCCCCTGAAGCGAAACAGTCTGATTACTATAAAGTATTCTAGAGTTAGTGATAATTTGCATTGTGTTCGTGGTCGTTTTCCCTGACTGTGTGATAGCAGCGGTGAATGCATCAGAATCTGGCAACAGGTTGAGAGTCTACTCTCCTAGAATTATATTGAACCAGGCATACTGGATGAGGCCTGTACAGAAGGGCCAAGATCTTTCATCTCCGTTGCTGCATTCCATTTCGTTTCACCCTATCTCTGACACTCTTGTTGGAACACCACACTCTGGTGGCACCCTGGCATAGTATCCTGTGTCTGTAAAAGCACTCTGACGTCATATCCTGTCTCTTGAGAGGCTCTCACCTTGCCCTTCCACATAGCACCACCGTAGGTAGACCTCTTACCACGACTCTCCGTCCTGCCTGCTCTTAGCTTCCGTAATCGATAGCGGAAAAAATGTCAAGCACATGTATATCTGTATCCCTCCCATGAGGGAGAACTCCATGTGTGGTTTGATTGATCAAGACTAGTCAACTAGAGAGAAAGAGACAGGGAGAGAGTGAGGAGGATAAATGTATCATCATAAGTCATGTGGATGTAAGCAAATTGTTTCATGTTAGGATTATGTAATATTATGCTCCTCTCTTTTCAATGACATGACCATATCTTTGGTTTGTAAGACCGTTTGGAAAGACATACAGAAAGGATTCAAGGGATTGATCAAACTATTTTATTCTGGAGTGAATGGGGATAGAAAATGACAAGATAATATAAATTGACGTACAGTATAGGTTGCACTGTAGCTAACACACGATGGAGCACAAAACAATTAAGAGTGGTTTGAACGATAAGCAGACACTATCTTAAACTTATGGTTTTAAATCAATGAAGAATACAATCACCTCCTTTCACACTCACTAAAAGCTCCTTTCAGCATGAACCAGAACAAGGCAGTTGTGCCAAGAGGGTTAAATCAGTCAGCAATAACTAATGATTATTTTATCAAAAACTCTGATTCAATGGCTAGAACAGGGATGGGCAAACTTTCCGGCTTGAGGGCCATATCGTGATTTTGGTATTTAAAGGAGGATTTGTTTTGTTTGTCAAAATCAATATGTGGCACAGAAAAAGGGAAGTTATTTGAAAATATATAGGTCCATTATAAATTATACATTCGCTAGTGAAAGTCTGCACACCCTTTGCACAGTCTTCACATGTACCTGTTTAAAATTTTATATAAAAAGGGATTACATTCGATTTCCTTCCCTACCGATTTTGAAAGTTAAAGACAAATTATAGAAAATATTCCAAATTAATATTTGTTTTTTAAATGAAGATATATTGATTGTGCATGACTTCACATGCCAGAGTTGTATTACTTGGTAGTGTTAGGTTCTGAACTAACAGAGTAAAAATAATGGACGACTAGAAGAAGCTCACACCAAGTTTCTAAAACCCACTGGGTGCTTTCGCTGCAGACTCAATGTACAAGTCACACAAGCCATCATCAGTGCGTAGCTGAACACTGTATGCTGGAAACACGCGGTTTGTTATTTTTTAACCTAAACATAACCAGCCTTTGCTAAATAGAAATACAGAACTGTTTTTTTTTGCATGGATTCTAGACACGGTTGTCTTTTAACAGCTATTTCTTGTCCCGGAATCCCGCATAACTGACAAGTTAAAATCTGCTTGAAAGCGCCGCTAACCTAGCTAAGCTGTTAGTCCTAGATGAGTTTTCCAATGGAGCCCTCTTTGTCTGGAGAAGTAAATGAACGGTTCCAGCGCTGTAGGAGCTGTATTACACTTTGTTTCGGGACAAACTGGATCACTCAGAGTTCTAATGCGGCAATTGTTTGCTTGCCAAGGATTATAGGCTTGAGGTGGCTTCCTTGATCATGCAGGTCGCCAGCCTACGTAAGAAACTGGGGTGGAATGTTTACCTTTTCTACAACGGTGGCGGGAAGGCGTTCGCGCTTGTTGGCTTGCATCTCCGCCTTGTCCTTTGTCGTTATCCGACTGGCCGTTGTTGCCCGGAGTTCGTTCGCCAGTGGAGCTGTCTCCTGCCTCTCCTTCCCCATCTGATAGCGGAGTTAAAAGGAGCACAGCAAGAGGAGCATAGGATTCAACGATGGTCGCATGTCACGAACCGTGGAAGCCAAAGACAGCGGCTTCCCGCAAAGCAGTCTATACTCCCAACGAGAGGCCCGGAGTGGGTACAAACAACAAATATTTTCGCCACCCTGGAGCCTGATCTTCCTGCACCTTCGTGGCTGGGCGTACCTGTGTCTAAGGCCGCTGTGCCTACTCCTACTCCTTCCCCTATGATTTTGTAGTCGCAACCTTCAGTTGCTGCTCTGGATCAAACGGGGCTTCTCTATCTGTCGGAGGCCTGCACCAGGTGCAGGGAGCTACGGGCTAAAGTTATCCTGCCTCTCTCCTGTCCTTAAAAGGTTCTCCGAATCCTGTGAAGCATGGGAGTGGGCGGATTTCCTTGTCCTTCTCGCCAGCCGTGATTTCGGGCAGCTCTATGGTAAGAAATGTGAATGTTCCTTGTGCAAAAACAATGTCCTATCCCAGAGCTTGAGTAAATTACATTACTAAGCTGCTCCCAACTGTACTATGCCAGAATCGATGTCCATGTCCTATCGTAATCCATGTGGGCTTTATTATGAATGGCAGCTCTGAACAATTGATACTGGATTTCAAAGAACTAATTGACTCTGCTAGACACTAATAAAAACAAACATAATATCTGGCACTGTGCCCTCTATGAATCGTTGTCACGTGTGCTCCCTCTTTGGCCTCTAGGTCACCAGGCTGTTCGTTATGGTGCACACCTGTCACCATTGTTACGCGCGCCTGCACGTCATCAGACTCACCTGGACTCAATCACCTCCCTGATTACCTTGCTTATACATGTCACTCCCTTTTAGTTCCTTCCCCAGGCGTCATTGTTTCTGTTTCATGTCTGTGCGTTGTTCGTGTTTCGTATTATGTTGTGTTTATTTATAAAAACACTCACTCCCTGAACTTGCTTCCCGACTCTCAGCACACATCGTTACAATCGTGGCATTGAACGCTTTAGCAGGATTCTTTCTCTTCAAAACTGGCTACCTCAGTATTGCAGCTCAATTGAACATTTTTGAAAATGTTGATACGTGTTTTGTTTTCCAAAGGTTTTTTAAGGAGGATGGGAACCACTCATTCGGGTTCCTGGATCCTTTCACAGCATTATAAGGCTGTGTTGAGACAATGACTTATCAATTTGTGTCGCTGAATCATCATAATGCTTTAGCAAATGTACATACCAGGGGAATTGGTAGACACACTATAAGTAACCAAATTTATGTCCCTCTAACTGCCCTGCTGATCCTACAGATATTGTATGCAGTAATCATGCCTATGAACCAGATTCATGCTTTTAGCACTGAGGCAGTGTGCCCTAGTAGAAAGTCCACTGCGTGCAGCTCACCCTGCACTAACATAAATATCTACTTCTGCTAAGCTTCCCACTAAAGCAATGAAACCAACGTTGAGATTGACTGCAATGACAACAAGCTCAGTCCGATGATGCTGTGACACACCGCCACAGACCATGACGGACCCTCCACCTCCAAATCGATCCCGCTCCAGAGTACAGGCCTCTGTGTAATGCTCATTACTTCGATGATAAATTAGAATCCGACCATCACCCCTGGTGAGACAAAACCGCGATTCATCAGTGAAGAGCACTTTTTGCCAGTCCTTTCTTGTCCAGCGACGGTGGGTTTGTGCCCATAGGCGATGTTGTTGCCGGTGTGGCCTGATGAGGACCTGTCTTACAACAGGCCTACAAGCCTCTCCCAGCCTATTGCGGACAATCTGAGCACTGATGGAGGGATTGTGTGTTCCTTGTGTAACTCGGGCAGTGGTTGCTGCCATCCTGTACCTGTCCCGCAGGTGTGATGTTCGGATGTACCGATCCTGTCCAGGTGTAGTGCTGCTCCCTGTAGTGCTGTCTTAGGCATCTCATAGTACGGACATTGCAATTTATTGCCCTGGCCACATCTGCAGTCCTCATGCCTCCTTGCAACATGCCTAAGGCACGTTCACGCAGATGAGCAGCGACCCTGGGCATCTTTCTTTTGGATATTTTTCAGTCAGTAGAAAGGCCTCTTTAGTGTGCTAAGTTTTCATAACTGTGACTTTTTATTGCCTACAGTCTGTAAGCTGTTAGTGTCTTAACGACTGTTCCACAGGTGCATGTTCATTAATTCAATTCAATGAACAAGCATGGGAAACAGTGTTTAAACCCTTTATATTGAAGATCTGTGAAGTTATTTGGATTTTTACAAATTATCTATGAAAGACAGGGTCCTGAAAAAGGGACGTATCTTTTTTTGATGAGTTTAGTAGCCATATCTAGGAAAACCAAAATTTTAATGGTTGGGGCTAATATAGTGTATAACAGTTGGTCATGCCATAACTTTTGTAGTGATTTATATGTTTTTTATAATATTTGTCGGTCCGTGTTGTTTAAATAGGAGCAAACAGACGTTGCACTTGACACGTGAAATTGCTTATCCCAGTTACTAATAAGCATGCACCCATTAAATTTTAAAAACCGTTAAATCCCTGTGGATTGATGAGGATTTGAAAAATTGTGTGAGGGAGGCAAAAGTCTGGCTGCACAACCGATTGGCAAACATACTGCAAATTGAGAAATCATGTGACTAAACTACACTATGAAACAAATATAAATGATACAAAGAATGATAGTAAAAAGCTTTGGAGTAACTTCAATAAAAAAATGTTGGTAAAAAATGCAAACTCAAATGCATATCATTCTGTCACGACGTTCGTCTGTAGAAGGAGAAGCGGACCAAAAAGCAGCGTGGTGGTTACTCATGTTTCTTGAATGGAAAATGAACGATACATGAAATAACTTAACTCTACAAAACAAACGGAACCTGAAAAACCTATACAGCCTATCCTGTGACAACAAACACAGGGACAGGAACAATCACCCACAAACACACAGTGAAACCCAGGCTACCTAAGTATGATTCTCAATCAGAGACAACTAATGACACCTGCCTCTGATTGAGAACCATACTAGGCCGAAAACATAGAAATGCCCCAAAACATAGAAAAACAAACAGACTGCCCACCCAACTCACGCCCTGACCATACTAAATAAATACAAAACAACGGAAATCAAGGTCAGAACGTGACACATTCATTGAATCAGATGGCTCATTTATATAAAAAAAACACTATTTCCAACTACTTTAATGATTATTTCATGGGCAAGATTAGCAAATGTAGGCATGACTACACATCCAAGTATATATGACCAAATTATGAAAGACAAGAATAGTATTTTGAATTCCGTAAAGTGAGCATGGAAGAGGTGAAAAAAGTACTGTTGTCTATCAACAATGGCAAGCCACCGGAGTCTGACAACTTGGAAAGAAAATGACTGAAGATAATAATAGGGGACGATATTGCCACTCCTATTTGCCATATCTTCAATTTAAGCCTATAGTACTAGAACACTCAGGCAAAGAGGGATTCAAAAGTCATTCCGCTACCTAAGATGGTAAAGCCCCCATTACTGGCTCAAATAGCCAACCAATCAGCCTGTTACCAATCCTTAGTCAAGTGCAAACCAGATGGGATGGCCTACAGCTGCAGAATGCTGTGGTAGCCATGCTGGATAAGTGTGCCTTGAATTGTAAATAAATCAGTGACATTGTCACCAGCAAAGCACCCCCACACCATCACACCTCTTCCTCCATGCTTCACGCATGCAGAGATCATCCGTTCACCTACTCTGCATCTTACAAAGACACGGTGGTTAGAACCAAAAATCTTTTTGGACTCATCAGAAAAAGGGACATATTTCCACCGGTCTAATGTCCACTGCTCGTGTTTCTTGGCCCAAGCAAGTCTCTTCTTCTTATTGCTACCTCAATCAGCCTGACTAACCGGTGTCTGTATGTAGCCTCGCTACTTTTATAGCCTCGCTACTGTATATAGCCTGTCTTTTTGCTGTTGTTTTATTTCTTTACTTACCTATTGTTCATCTAATACCTTTTTTTGCACTATTGGTATAGCGCCTGTAAGTAAGCATTTCACTGTAAGCTGTTGTATTCGGCGCACGTGACAAATAAACTTTGAATTGATTTGAAATCAAATCCAATTTTTTTGTCACATACACATGGTTAGCAGATGTTAATGCGAGTGTAGTGAAATGCTTGTGTTTCTAGTTCTGACAGTGCAGTAATATCTAACAAGTAATCTAACAATTCCCCAACAATGACCTAATACACACAAATCTAAAGGGGTGAATGAGAATATGTACATGTAAGTATATGGATGAGCGATGGCCGAGCGGCATAGGCAAGATGCAATAGATGGTAAAAAATACAGTATATTCATGTGGTATGAGTAATGTAAGATATGTAACATTATTAAAGTGGCATTATTTTTTGTGTATTGTATAAAGTGACTAGCGATCCCTTTATTAAAGTGGCCAGTGATTGGGTCTCAATGTAGGCAGCAGCCTCTCTGAGTTAGTGATTGCTGTTTAGCAGTCTGATGGACTTGAGACAGAAGCTGTTTTTCAGTCTCTCGGTCCCAGCTTTGATGCACCTGTACTGACCTCACCTTCTGGATGATAGCGGTGTGAACAGGCAGTGGCTCGGGTGGTTGATGTCCTTGAATATCTTTTTGGCCTTCCTGTGCCATCTAGTGCTGTAGGTGTTATGGAGGACAGGTAGTCTGACCCCGGGGATGTGTTGTGCCGACCACACTACCCTCTGGAGAGCCTTGCGGTTAAGGGCGGTGCAGTTGCCATACCAGGCTGTGATACAGCCTGACAGGATGCTCTCGATTGTGTATCTGTAAAAGTTTGTCAGGGTTTTGGGTGACAAGCCACATTTTGAGGCGCTGTTGTACCTTATTCACCACACTGTGTGTAAGTGGACTATTTCGGTTTGTCTGTGATGTGTACTTCGAGGAACTTCACTTTCCATCTTCTCCACTGCTGTCCCTTTGATGTTGATAGGAGGGTTTATACACCATCCAGGTTCCATTTAGAACTTTAAGAGCATGGTTCTTTATAGAACCTTCAATAAAAGGTTCCATATAGCACCAAAAGGTTCCGCTATGGTTACAAGAAAAATAATTCTTATTTGGCACTGTATAGAACCATTTGTTTTAAGTGTGTATCTGGCACAAGTAGTCAGGAAGAGGTCAAACTTTGTAATGAGCGGACCTCTAAGTATAAACTCTACACTGGTATTTTCCTTTATCTGATTCACACACAATGCTTCCCCTTTTTAATCATTTTAAATATTTTCGATGTTGTCTCTTTCTTTCTATTACGTTTTTCCTCCAGTCCAACCAGCCCCAGCCTCCTCTCTCCTTCTCTACACTCCACTCGGCTCAGCTCTCTCTAATGTAAGGCAGCTCTGTCAAGCCCAAGGCACAAAATCAATCTCTGCCTTTCTGTTTGTGTGGTGTAAAACCACCCAGCTCCAATCAATACGCATTGAGACGGGATGACAAATCAAACGGGTGTGTTTTCAATGCTCGCCTGTTATGTAGTGTGTATGTGTGCATGCGTGCGTGTATCCATACAGTACATGGAGGGAGCTTTGAAGGTGAAGGATGATATTTGCCTTACAGAACTTGACATGGAACACCAGGCAGGTAATGTTGAGATGAACTGATTAGACTCCTGTTCGACAAGGGTGTGTTTCAACAAACAACTACCAAGCGCCTTGTTAGCGAGTTTGAAGTAAATGTACAGTTAAAGAAGGTGAAGTAAGACTGAATGCATGAACAGAGCCCTTTTGAATGTTGACAAGCTTTCTATTGAATTGAGGTTACTAGACTCCTGTTAACTTTTCAAACAAAGTCGTTTTAAATACACTCTGACTCTCAAAATACCCCATGCAGTGCAGCACTGTAGACCTACAGTTGAAGTCGGAAGTTTACATACATTTTAGGCAAATTCATTTAAACTCAGTTTTTCACAATTCCTAACATTTAATCATAGTAAAAATTCCCTGTCTTAGGTCAGTTAGGATCACCACTTTATTTTAAGAATGTGAATTGTCAGAATAATACTAGAGAGAGAGTATTTAAGATTTTATTTCTCTCATCACATTCCCAGTGGGTCAGAAGTTCACATACACTCAATTAGTATTTGGTAGCATTGCCATTAAATTGTTTAACTTGGGTGACACGTTTCAGGTAGCCTTCAACAAGCTTCCCACAATAAATTGGGTGAATTTTGGCACATTCCTCCGGACAGAGCTGGTGTAACTGAGTCAGGTTTGTAGGCCTCCTTGTTCGCACACGCTTTTTCAGTTCTGCCCACAATTTTTCTATAGGATTTGAGGTCAGGGCTTTGTGATGGCCACTCCAATACATACACTCACATTACATACACTCTCTTCTCGCACCAAAGTACGTTCATCTCTAGGATACAGAACGCGTCTCCTTCCTGAGAGGTATGACGGCTGCGTGGTTCCATGGTGTTTATACTTGCATTCTATTGTTTGTACAGATGAACGTGACACCTTCAGGCGTTTTGTTAATTGCTCCCAAAGATGAACCAGACTTGTGGAGGTCTAAAATAGTTTTTTTTTAGGTCTTGGTTGATTTCTTTTGATTTTCCCATAATGTCAAGCAAAGAGGCTCTTAGTTTGAAGGTAGGCCTTGAAATGCATCCACAGGTACACCTCCAATTGACTCAAATGATTTCAATTAGCCTATCAGAAGCTTCTAAAGCCATGACATAATTTTCTGGAATTTTCCAAGCTGTTTAAAGGCATAGTCAACTTAGTGTATGTAAACTACTGACCCACTGGAATTGTGATACAGTTAATTATAAGTGAAATAATCTGTCTGTAAACATTTGTTGGAAAAATTACTTGTGTCATGATCCAAGTAGATGTCCTAACGGACTTGCAAAATCTATAGTTTGTTAACAAGACATTTGTGGAGTGGTTGAAAAACGAGTTTTAATGACTCCAACCTAAGTGAATGTAAACTTCTGACTTCAACTGTACCTACTTAATTAACCATTTAAACATGCAGTGGACAAAGATAGAAAGAGACTCCCATTTGTGAGACTTCTCGCGGTGCTGTCAGAGGAAACGTATACTGTCTTATCTATTCTGGTTTAAAGCAGTAGCATGCTTAGCTTAGGGGAGGATGAGATATCTGTCTGCCAGAAACAGAGACAGGGATAAGTGTAATCCTTTGGCACTGTCCTATTTTAGTCCTGTAGTCTGGAGGGAGGGATGGATACCCACTGTGCCACACTTGATTCAGTTCTCCATGTTGCCAAGTGTGAAATCAACTCATCAACACATACCTCGTATCTTTTCACACTTCTGGTAGGGCTGAGATGATAAGGCAGATTGTAAACTATTGGCAATATAGTAACAGCTGTGCCTAACCACATGGGGTTTTCACCTTTTGTTATTTTTCAACCTAAGGTCTAGGGATAGGGATAGCAGTCAGGATAGTGGTTGATGTTGGACTGGTATTTGACCTTAAAATTCCTAAGTGATGCCTAAAATTCAAAGTGGTTAAGACTATGGTTTCACATACTTCTCAGCAGTATTTGGGATTGATTTGAATAAATTCCTTGAGTAATTGTTTGAAGAGTCTACAGGAGGCACATTCATAGTACGAAACAGTGTAGGGCATAACAGTTTGAACTTGTATTAAAGGAAATTGTTTGTTCCAGCAGATCCCGAGTACCAATTCATTAGCCAAACAGGTGCAAATGTTCTTAAGGCAGTACAGTAATGTAGCGAGCTCACCAGGCACATCACATCTCTGTTCTCCAACATCCTCTCTCTATGATTCCCTCTCTTGATCAGCCTCTCTCTGTTACCAGGCATTCTATCATGATTCTCCACCAACAGTAGCTACAGTACATTCTCAGGGATCCCAATATACAGAGTCTATTTTATTTTAGCCAAGGGACACAAAAGGCGCACATAGCAGAATATTCATGCACTCGCTAATTCAATCATGTCCAGAATAAATCAAAAGCACATTTTGCCCAATAGCTCAAACCACGTCAAAGTTGCATGAAGTTGCTGGGTGCCATGAAAACAGAAAATGTTGATAAACAGTCTCCGTTCAACCACACGACAAACACTCAGACAGACACTCAGGCACGCACACACACACACACACACACACACACACACACACTTGGGTTTGGTTTATATATTATTCTAACGGGATGTCGCCTCAACAACCCCTGGTTGCAACCATCGGAGAGGCTGTATGAGAAGCCAATTCATTTTAACCAATCACTTATTAGCAGAAATCAGAATTACCGCCCTCTCTCCTCCATCTTTCCTCTGTCTTATGGTGGTCCTAGGCTAGAGAGCGAGGGAATGAGGTATCTTGAGAGCTATTTTGGCCCTGCAGTATTATTCCCCGACAGAAATACTGTATGTGCTATTGATTACTCCACAGGATCCAACCATCGTATTAGCACGATTAAATAATTTGTTTAGCTATTTTTACAACCTCATTGTAAATTCTATGAATAAGTAAATAACTCATTTTTATTAAGCTCAATGCATTTTGCCACCTCATGCTGATTTATTCATGTTGTGGTAAGAATGCAAAATTTAGGCTTTAAAAAAATATATCTGACAGTGTGCTACTATTACAGCGATATATCAACAGGTCTGGGGCTTGACTTCCTTCATAGTCAGTTACTGTTCTAAGGTAGAGACACTCCAGTATTGCATAGGTGTGTGTGTGCAGTTTATAGAAGGTACTTCATCGAATTCCTTTTCCAGGTATGATACCACAGCGTCTGTGAGACACGATTAGCCTCAATCTGAGTCTCAGCGTAATTCCGTAACCATGAAATTGCGCATGACTGTTATTCCTTCAGGGAACATTTGAGGAACATTTCAATAGTTTCTAAGTGTGTCCTAATCGTTGATTTTCCTTGTGCTAACATGACTCATCCGAAAAAGAAAACTAATGCTACAGCTAATGAGAACGAATGAAAAACCGAACAGAAAAAAAAAAGATATCTTTATCCTGCCAAAGCTTCATCCATAAGATATATGCATCTTCTTTTGACAGGAGCAGTTTTTTTTTGTGAATCAGTCACTTCAAATTCCTATCAAAACCACAGCCCATAATAGTAGTGCATTCAGTAAGGCCAAAAAACATGTTGACATGCTGCCGTCAAGCTTAACAAATTGACAAAGATTTGTAAACACAACCTGTCACATTTCAAAAGCACACAGCCACATGGTTGAATAAAACATATTGGACCACACGCAAACACTGTGCCCTATTTTCTCCAGTCTTTGCTTCGTACCCAAAGCAATTTTACACTTCACGGTGCCATTCTGTAGTCACTTGAATGCGTCGGAAGCATGGAGTAACATCAACTGAAAATTGAGGATCGTATAACAGGCTTGGATACAGCCAAAGCTGTTTATGTGTCTTCATTTGCTGGATGAAAGGGGGAGACTAGGGGGAGAAGAGGTGAAAGTGGGGGAGACAGGATGTTACTGATATGAATATATAGATGGAATATATGTTGATAGATTTCATTTAAAAAATGTACTCTCTCTCACGTAGACAATTTCACCCCTCCTCTCTCTCATTCAAAAAAGCAGTTCAGAAGTTGTTTTGCTTCTCTTTTGATCTGAAGAAGTGTATTACCCAAATCTACTGTCTGCCCTATGCAGTTGATTTACCAGAGAGAGAGAGAGAGCTACTCTGTAAGATGGGGTGAAAGCTAAAAGAGTGACTCACCATGCCTCTGTCTGGCCAAATACACTTCTATAATGTATTCACTTCTCTTATAATAATTAACAAGCACAGATTATTTTAACTGCAGGTGGTAGCAGAAAAAGCTATGGTGGAAAGTGTTCTGTCCGTTTACTCACTGCCTGTGTGGTGATGAAAGAAAGGATTATGAACAGAAAACCTTCCACACACAGTATGCTGCTCTCAAAAGTCTATTCACCTGACGAATACACCTCTATGGGCCAAGCTTTGATTGTCTTGATATCTGGATGATGTAGAGAGGAAATTCAGCAACTCTTGGAGGATAATATAAGTAATTTAAAAAGTTAACACGTTTTGGCTTTTTGCTAGAGTGAGGTAGTGGCAGTGATCCTTTCCTTTTGAAATGATATCTAGATGATGAAATAATATTTTTGGGCTCTGCAATACTGCACACAATACTTAATTTTCTTACAAGTATTTCTTACAAGTTTACACACACCTTAGCCAAATACATTTAAACTGTTTTTCACAATTCCTGACATTTAATCCCTGTTTTAGGTCAGTTAGGATCACCACTTTATTTTAAGAATGTGAAATGTCAGAATAATAGTAAAGAGAATGATTTATTTCAGCTTTTATTTCTTTCATCACATTCCCAGTGGGTCAGAAGTTTACTTACACTCAATTAGTATTTGGTAGCATTGCCTTTAAATTGTTTAACTTGGGTCAAACTCTTCAGGTAGCATTCCACAAGCTTCCCACAATAAGTTGGGTGAATCTTGACCCATTCTTGCTGGCCTCTTTGCTCGCATAGGCTGTTTCAGTTCTGCCCACAAATGTTCTATATGATTGAGGTCATGGCTTTGTGATGGCAACTCCAATACCTTCACTTTGTTGTCCTTATGCCATTTTGCCACAACTTTGGAAGTGTGCTTGGGGTCATTGTCCATTTGGAAGACCCCACTGCGACCAAGCTTTAACTTCCTGACTGATGTCTTGAGATGTTGCTTCAATATATCAACATAATTTTCCATCCTCATGATGGCATCTATTTTGTGAAGTGCACCAATCCAACCCGCAGCAAAGCACTCCCACAACATGATGCTGCCACCCCCGTGCTTCACGTTTGGGATGGTGTTCTTTGGCTTGCAAGCCTCCTCCTTTTTCCTCCAAACATAACGATCGTCATTATGGCCAAACAGTTCTATTTTTATTTCATCAGACCAGAGGACATTGCTCCAAAAAGTACGATCTTTGTTCCCATGTGCACTTGCAAACTGCAGTCTGGCTTTTTTATGGCAGTTTTTGAGCAGTTGCTTCTTCCTTGCTGAGCGGCCTTTCAGGTTATGTCAATTTAGGACTAGTTTTACTGTGGATATAGATACTTTTGTACCTGTTTCCTCCAGCATCTTCACAAGGTCCTTTGCTGTTGTTCTGGGCTTGATTTGCACTTTTCGCACCAAAGTATGTTCATCTCTAGGAAACAGAACGCGTCTCCTTCTTGAGAGGTATGGCGGCTGCGTGGTCCCATGGTGTTTATACTTGCATACTATCGTTTGTAGAGAAGAACGTGGTACCTTCAGGTGTTTCGAAAATGCACCCAAGGATGAACAAGACTCGTGCAGGTCTACAATTTTTTTTCGGAGGTCTTGGCTGATTTCTCTTGATTTTCTCATGATGTCAAGCAAAGAGGCACTGACTTTGAAGTTAGGCCGTGAAATACATCTACAGGTACACCTCCAATTGACTCAAATGATGTCAATTAGCCTATCAGAAGCTTCTACAGCCATGACATCATTTTCCAAGCTGTTTAAAGGCACAGTCAACTGCTTACCCACTGGAATTGTGATACAGTGAATTATAAGTGAAATAATCTGTCTGTAACAATTGTTGGAAAAATTACTGGTGTCATGCCCAAAGAAGATGTCCTAACCGACTTGGCCAAAACTATAGTTTGTCAACAAGAAATTTGTGGAGTGGTTGAAAAATGAGTTTTAATGACTCCAACCTAAGTGTATGTAAACTTCCGACTTGAACTGTACTTGGTTTTCCATATCCATCGATTGTCTCCATCCAAATGGCTTCCTCTATAGGCCTGATGTGGGGCATAGAATTTTCTCCCTAGGAGGCCTGTGTGGCATAACATTCCATTGGATATACATTGTGTTCAGAAAGAATTCTGAGCCCTTGACTCTTTCCACATTTTGTTAGGTTAAAGCGTTATTCTAAAATGGATTAAATTGTATTTTTTTCCTCTTCAATCAACACACAATTCTCCATAATGTCAAAGCAAAAATGGAAATATCACATTTACATAAGTATTCAGACCCTTTACTCAGTACTTTGTTGAAGCACCTTTCCAGCGATTACAGCCTTGAGATTTCTTGGGTATGACGCTACAAGCTTGGCACACCTGTATTGTGCAGCAGAAAAAGGTTCCCTGACCAAGGCCCTTCTCCCCTGACCAAGGCCCATCTCCCCTGATTGCTCAATTTGGCTGGGCGGCCATCACTAGGAAGAGTTAGTGGATCCAAACTTCTTCCATATAAGAATGATGGAGGCCACTGTGTTCTTGGGGACCTTCAATGCTACCCTTCCCCAGATCTGCCCTTTTGAAAAAGCACTATAGCGTTCCTATAAGAAACTGTATGTTTTTTATAAACCCCTATATCTAGCTTATGGTATGCTATGATATATAATTTTGCTATGAAAATACGAGTCTCTATAGTATGTATTTTTTTTACCTATAATAATATCCAATAAGATTTCAATAGTATAAATATTGTGCAGCATCTCTATAGTACTCTTATGAATTTAAAAAGAGTTCCTGTGTTACTTTCTATAGCATTCTCCTGAAGTATTCCCCTTTCCCCATTCCCCTTTCCTGCAAGCAAAAAAAGAAAGCCAACCAACATTTATTTTGTATGCCAACATGGGTATAGCCAGGTTACATTTGAAGTAGTCTGAATTTGGTGGATGGATACTTTCAATACATTAAATCCATTAAAAACATGTTGCATCTTAGTAAAAACAGACCAGTAATATTAATGTACATTTATTTTTCTTTAAAAAAAATCTATTTAAAACGTCTTAAGGCTAGCTTCTGGGCCTGCTACTCAGGCCCAGAAGCTAGGATATACATTGGTAGATTTGGATATAAAACACTCTAAGGTTTCTAAACTGTTCAAATTATGGCTGTGAGTATAACAGAACTTATTTGGCAGGCGAAACCATCCAGAATTGTTTTTTTTTTTTGAGGTCACTCTCTTTTCAATGGGTTTTCTATGTGGATCTAGAGCACTTGCTTGCAGTTCCTATCGCTTCCACTAGATGTCAACAGTCTTTAGAAATTGGTTGATGTTTTTCCTTTGAGAAAGGAAGAAGTAGCCATTTCCTATCTGGGTGGAAAGCCAAGTGTACTGTTGTGGTTGGGGTGCGCGAGCTGAATGCTCGCTTCACTTTGTTTTCATCCGGTATTAAACACAGTTTATTCCGTCTTAAATTTTATATATTATTTACGTTTAAAAATACCTAAAGTTGGATTAGGAAAGTTGTTTGAAATGCTTGGCCAAGTTTACAGGTAACCTATTAGATACTTTGTAGTCATGTAGCATGAGTTGGATCTGTATCAAATGCGCCAAATAAATGAACATTTTTGAGATATAATGACGGAATTTATCGAACAAAAGGAAGAAGATCTTCAAAGGTAAGGCATTACTTATTTCTTTATTTCTGACTTTTGTATCGCACCTAACAGGTTTAAATACGATTTTCATGTGTTTGTTTGATGGGTTGCTGTCCTCAGTTAATATCAGGGTTTGCTTTCGCTGTAAAGCCTTTTTGAAATCTGACACTGTGACTGGATTAACAAGAAGTTAATCTTTAAACCGATGTATAACACTTGTATGATTTATTATTATGAGTATTTCTGTTTTTGAATTTGGCGCGCCGCTATTTCACTGGGTGTTGTCAAGCGTGAAGGGATCACTATAATAACCACATGTACAATATAATATATAAGTGATGGCTCTTGCATCACTGCTGTATGTCCCTGATAAGTTATCAATGAGTGATACTATTATAATCACACAGATTCAATGACATAGAACACACATTCTGTGATCTCCAACTATTGCTCAATTCCAATGAAACTAAATGCATGCGTTTTAACAGGAAGCTGCACGTCCCTAACATACACTAGACGGACCCGAATTAAAGTATGTGGATGATTTTCTTGGCCAGGTCTCAATTGCAAATGAGTATCAGCTCTCATTATGAATCAGCTCAATAACATCAACCAGCTCTCTTAAAAACACCCAAAACTCTCATAAATGTTTGGCAGAGGGACAAGCCAGCCATCCACATAAATACATTTACACTTGATATCTTCCAAAGAAACAGCTTTTTTTTGTCTCGACCTCTCAACTTCCACACACATTTTGTTTGATGAGATGCCTAGATAGCAGTTGATGAACAAACTGTCAGCTTGAATTCCATATGGTTGAACCACAAAAATGGGAATAGGTTCACAGAAGCAGTTTGTTTGACAAATGCAATTCTGTCTAACAAAGAAACAGAACAGCAGTTGTGCACAACATCCATTTTTTAACACGAATGAGGTGTTATCCCTTTTTTCTGAGATTTGGTAGTTATTTGTGTGATAAACAATCTGTTCATAAATGAATCGTCCGTATGACTCCACAGGCTGGGACGGGACAGATCCGGTAATTAAATACTCTACAGCAAGTTTTAGAGAAGCCGTGAGGTGAAGAGGTGCAGATTCTCCAAGAGTTTTGAGGGAGATTTTGTCTCCTTTCAGTGTCCTGCCTGCAAGCTTTGTAAGGAATATACCGAACTCTGGGTGAAATTCTAAAACACTAAGACGTCTTGCCAAAGAAAGAAAAGTTGGCAAATTTGTTGCGGAACACACTATGTCCCATGGAAAAGAGATTTCAAACTTGAATTGTTACCCTCAAATGTAAAAGATGACGTTGCCCAGAGAGGCCCCTAGTTCAGTACACTATCAGTAAGGTGGATTAGCTGACGACAATTGAAATAAACATTTTCTTGTCCATAAAATTCTTCAATTTTATTGACAAAGATGACTAAAGAAATGTGAGCTAATATAAGGTCACACTGTGAAATAGATCCTTGAAGCAAAATATGCATGCTGAATGTAAGCAGAATTTTTTTTTGTAATAATGGAGCCTGAAGGTGTAACGCACTCTATGCGTTGTGGGTGCGGAGTCAGGCGCAGGAAGTAGAGGGTAAAGAACAATGTTTTATTCCGGCACAGGGAAAATGGTCACACCAAACACCAGGCGCAATAATAAGACCGGCCCAAAACCAGGACCCAACAAGTCCGGAGAAAAAAAAAGTTAATCGCACAACCACAAACATGAACAGAGGAAAATCAAGCCTGCACAAAGAGCAGCTTAAATAGCCCAACTGAAACCTAAACATGAAACAATAAGACAAAACAAACAGAAAAAGGAAAAGGGATCGGTGGCAGCTAGTAGACCGGTGACGAAGATGGCCGAGCCCCGCCTCCTTCGGTGGGAGTCGTGACAGAAGGATACAAAATAGCCAATACCCTACTAGACTGCAATTGGATGCAGTCTATCACAGTGCCATCCGTTTTGTCACCAAAGCCCCATATACTACCCACCACTGCGACCTGTACGCTCTCGTTGGCTGGCCCTCACTTCATACTCGTCGCCAAACCCACTGGCTCCAGGTCATCTACAAGGCCCTGCTAGGTAAAGTCCCCCCTTATCTCAGCTCGCTGGTCACCACAGCAGCACCCACCTGTAGCACATGCTCCAGCAGGTATATCTCTCTGGTCACCCCCAAAACCAATTCTTCCTTTGGCCGCCTCTCTTTCCAGTTCTCTGCTGCCAATGACTGGAACGAACTACAAGACTGCACTTGTGAAGGTGGTAAATTACCTTTTAATGGCATCAGACCAAGGCTCTGCATCTGTCCTCGTGCTCCTAGACCTTAGTGCTGCTTTTGATACCATCAATCACCACATTCTTTTGGAGAGATTGGAAACCCAAATTGGTCTACACGGACAAGTTCTGGCCTGGTTTAGATCTGGTTTAGAGCTTATCTGTCATCAAGATATCAGTTTGTCTCTGTGAATGGCTTGTCCTCTGACAAATCAACTGTAAATGTCCATGTTCCTCAAGGTTCCGTTTTAGGGCCACTATTGTTTTCACTATATATTTTACCTCTTGGGGATGTCATTCGAAAACATAATGTTAACTTTCACTGCTATGCGGATGACATTTCAATTAAACATGGTAAAGCCCCAAAATTGCCCTCACTAGAAGCCTGTGTTTCAGACATAAGGAAGTGGTTGGCTGCAAACTTCCTACTATTAAACTCAGACAAAACAGAGATGCTTGTTCTAGGTCCCAAGAAACAAAGAGATCTTCTGTTGAATCTGACAATTAATCTTAATGGTTGTACAAGGTTTGACAAACATATCAAGACTGTTTCAAGGACAGCTTTTTTCCATCTACGTAACATTACAAAAATCCAAAAATGATGCAGAAAAATGAATCCATGTCCTTGTTACTTCTAGGTTAGACTACTGCAATGCTCTACTTTCCGACTACCCGGATAAAGCACTAAATAAACTTCAGTTAGTGCTAAATACGGCTGCTAGAATCCTGACTAGAACCAAAAAATATTACTCCAGTGTTAGCCTCCCTACACAGGCTTCCTGTCAAGGCAAGGGCTGATTTCAAGGTTTTACTGCTAACCTACAAAGCATTACATGGGCTTGCTCCTACCTATCTCTCTGATTTGGTCCTGCCGTACATACCTACACGTACGCTACGGTCACAAGACGCAGGCCTCCTAATTGTCCCTAGAATTTCTAAGCAAACAGCTGGAGGTAGGGCTATCTCCTATAGAGCTCCATTTTATTTTTGCCTACCCACGTGAGAGACGCAACTCAAGATTGAGTGTAGTCTGGCCCAGGAGTGTGAAGGTGAATGGAAAGGCTCTGGACCGCCCTTGCTGTCGAACCGCCCTTGCTGTCTCTGGCTGGCCGGTTCCCCTCTTTCCACTGGGAATCTCTGCCTCTAACCCTATTACAGGGGCTAAGTCACTGGCTTACTGGTGCTCTTTCATGCCGTCCCTAGGAGGGGTGCGCCACTTGAGTGGGTTGAGTCACTATTGTGATCTTCCTGTCTGGGTTGGTGCCCCCCCTTGGGTTGTGCCGTGGCGGAGATCTTTGTGGGCTATACTCGGCCTTGTCTCAGGATGGTAAGTTGGTGGTGGAAGATATCCCTCTAGTGGTGTGGGGGCTGTGCTTTGGCAAAGTAGGTGGGGTTATATTCTTCCTGTTTGGCCCTGTCCGGGGGTATCATAGGATGGGGCCACAGTGTCTCCTGACCCCTCCTGTCTCAGCCTCCAGTATTTATGCTGCAGTAGGTTATGTGTCGGGGGGCTAGGGTCAGTTTGATATATCTGGAGTACTTCTCCTGTCTTTTCCGGTGTCCTGTGTGAATTTAAGTATGCTCTCTCTCGAATTCGCTCTTTTTTCTCTCTCGGAGGAGGACCTGAGCCCTAGGACCATGCCTCAGGACTACCTGGCATGATGACTCCTTGCTGTCCCCAGTCCACCTGGCTGTGCTGCTGCTCCAGTTTCAACTGTTCTGCCTGCTATGGAATCCTGACCTGTTCACCAGATGTGCTACCTGTCCCAGAACTATTATTTGAACATGCTGGTCATTTCTGAACTTTTGAACATCTTGGCCATGTTATGTTATAATCTCCACCCGGTACAGCCAGAACAGGACTGGCCACCCCTCATAGCCTGGTTCCTCTCTAGGTTTCTTCCTAGGTTTTGGCCTTTCTAGGAAGTTTTTCCTAGCCAATGTGCTTCAACACCTGCATTACTTGCTGTTTGGGGTTTTAGGCTGGGTTTCTGTACAGCACTTTGAGATATCAGCTGATGTACGAAGGCCTATATAAATACATTTGATTTGATTTGACTACAAAAATCTCTGAAACTGGAAACACTTATCTCCCTCACTAGCTTCAAGCACCAGCTGTCAGAGCAGCTCACAGATTACTGCACCTGTACATAGCCCATCTATAATTTAGCCCAAGCAACTACCTCTCCCCCTACTGTATTTATTTTTTTATTTTGCTCTTTTGCACCCCATTATTTATATCTCTACCTTGCACATTCTTCCACTGCAAATCAACCATTCCAGTGTTTTACTTGCTATATTGTATTTATTTCGCTTTTTTGCCTTTACTCCCTTATCTCACCTCACTTGCTCACATTGAATATGGACTTATTTTTCTACTTTATTATTGACTGTATGTTTGTTTTACTCCATGTGTAACTCTGTGTTGTTGTATGTTTTGAACTGCTTTGCTTTATCTTGGCCAGGTCGCAATTGTAAATGAGAACTTGTTCTCAACTTGCCTACCTGGTTAAATACTGTATACATTTTTTTTAAACAGTGACTGAATAAAACAGAAAAATGCACAACACTCCGATGCTTTCCAAAATGTTATTATATGCAGTGATCGTGGTATTCTCTATTGCTTTGGTGGCTTGAGATTTAGCATTCGAGAGTCTAATTCTGTAATTTGTCAACCTATGTACCATGGATTCAAACAGTTGCAAACAGTGTCCAACCAAAGAGACAGAAGTTGCCGAGTTATGCCGAGGAGAACAGAATGCATTTAGTCACACACTAAACCAAACATAATGTTGAACAATGAAAGCAAAAACAGTGTTGACATTTTGCGGAATGTCAGTGTAAGCAGTGTGAAATTCATTATCCTTAAATTGATTGTGTGATCTTTTATTTTGCAGTTGTTGACTGTAAGGATAGGATCTTACATTTCCTCTGCCTTTGGGGACAACTTTACCGGGGTGCAAGCACCAGTCACAACCATATTCACCATTGAATTGCTTACAGTAACGAAGGATTGGCCTGGCAATTTCATCATTCACGAACAAATCAAGAAGACCTTGGTCCTCTTCAGAATCCCACTGCTATCTCTCCAGAGTAATGGGTTTTGGGCTAAATCGCAAAATTCATCAACAAAAGGTTTTTAGAATGTATCCATTCGGGGGTTTTCTGGGCCAAACCAAAGTCCTGCAACCATCTAATTTCCTTTCCGATGTATATAAGGTAGTTCATCTATGGTAAATTGAAGGGGCCAGACAGTAATTTGAGGAGTTAAAAATGGGTACTCCATCACAGTTCCAGGTTAATGTTAAATCATCAGCAGATAGCCTCTTTCAGTAATGTCTTGTACATCTTTCCATCCATGACATCCTCGATTTCATATTATTTTTCCTTCAATGTTTTCCTCAAAATATCTATTCCATGGTTCTCCAGTGTATCTCGAAGAAGGTCCCTAAAAGGTATTGATAAAAATAAAAGTTTTCTTTCTCTGATGAAGGACTTTCCACAATGTAAGCAATTTGTGTCTTCGCGTTGCTTTCATAAGTTATTTTGGCATTCATCGCAAAAGAAATGAGAGACAGCTGTCAGGGCTGGATTACCCAAAAACGTTTTGAAGAGATATTTAGATGTTGGGGACAAGCATATTCAGCAAGGCAAGTAGGTCTATCAGGGCAGTCCCAGTCCGGTGATGACGCAGAACAAAGAGCATTATTGTAACGGTTCTCCTCTTGTGAAGTAAAGGCGGACCAAAGCGCAGCGCGGTGGTTGTTCATTGTATTTATTGACGAAACTATACATGAACAAACTAACGAAAACAAAACAAGAAACGTGAGAACTCAAAACAGCCCTGTCTGGTGCAAACACAAAAACAGGAACAATCACCCACAAACACACAGTGAAACCCAGGCTACCTAAATATGGTTCCCAATCAGAGACAATGACGAACACCTGCCTCTGATTGAGAACCATATCAGGCCGAACATAGAACTAGACCAAAACATAGAAAAACAAACATAGACTGCCCACCCAACTCACGCCCTGACCATACTAAATAAATACAAAAACAAAGGAAATAGAGGTCAGAACGTGACAATTATTGCCATAAGGCACTGCCCCATTGTTACTGATTCCCCAGGGTAAATACTTTCTTCATTCTGAAAAGAGTTAGATGCAAGGTACAGTGCCTTGCGAAAGTATTCGGCCCCCTTGAACTTTGCGACCTTTTGCCACATTTCAGGCTTCAAACATAAAGATATAAAACTGTATTTTTTTGTGAAGAATCAACAACAAGTGGGACACAATCATGAAGTGGAACGACATTTATTGGATATTTCAAACTTTTTTAACAAATCAAAAACTGAAAAATTGGGCGTGCAAAATTATATCCCACCGCCTTGGTCCGTACAATTGCCCTTATTTTAGCTCCCCAAAAACATAATACCTCCAGATCAACTGTAATGTCAATACCATTGTAAAGCACAATTTCTCCCCTTTCCAACAGAATCAATTACATGACCTAAACGCTGCCCGTTTCTGCATAATTCAAGCAGGCAATGAGCCCCGTCAGGTATTTTTTAAAATGGCGGGTGGGGAAGTGAAACTAATGCGTGATAGTGAGAAGGAGAGATGTTTTGTGCGAAAATTGCTTTTTTTCACTCGATCTGTCCAACTTCTCACCTTATCGCCTCTAAAATGTAAATAAAACACTATAAAGAGTTAATATAATGTGTCATTACATACCTATTTGAAGGTTTGTGTCGAATTTGAATCAGGTTTTTAGGGCGGTGCTAAAGTGATCTTAGAAGTAACAGCTGCTTTGAGAATGATGATCGCATGCAATGATGACGAAAAAAATGACTAGGCATCCCTACCTTACCCCCGTCACTGTCCATTTCTTGTTTTTAAAGGATGATAGAAGTGCTACACCTGGTGGGGAGAGATTGTAAGACAGAAATAGTTGCTTTATGTGTGCAGTACGTTACGACATGACACGACAAGACGTAATGGAGGGTCAGTTTGTTTAAACTTTTCTCCAATACTATAGAGCCATTACCATGTCAATCAACGCTTGAATAGAAACATAGTTCACAGCTCCGATTTTGATGTCAACAGAGTCACTACAGTCCCATTAGTTTTCTTTGTAGCCTCGTTTGAATGTTGCGGTTGCGCACATTTGTACGGAATGGGGTGAGTTTACGTTAAGTTAACTAGCTAGCTACCCAGCTAATGACACAGTGTAACGTAGCTAGCTAACAAGATATGGTTAATGGTATCAATCGTTAAAAAGTAATACAGCCAAGACATTGGCTATCACAATGACAACTAATGTAGCTAACGTTAGCTAGCTAAGGAAACAGTTATATTTTTAAGTTCACTAGTATGTGTAGGTAGCATGCTAACCACTGGCTAGTTAGCTAACTAGCTGCTGGTTAGCAACCAAGCTAGTTAACACATACTAACTGGCCTGATTGCCAGGTTGTTTTGTTGTAAATAAGAATTTGTTCTTAACTGACTTGCCGGTTAAAATAAAGGTAAAATAAAATGTATATCTAGCTAGTAAGCTAAGTTGCAAACACAGCTTATGATATTATGGGGTGAGGGGTGTATGCAACATGGTGAATGATGTGAGCCGCTCCTAGCTATTGCCTAGTTAATAATGTTCATTTTTACTTTGTAGAAGATTGCAAGAGACTAGTAGAAATGTTTAAAAAAAAGGACCAGGTCAGAATGTGCAAGAGAAATGAGGGAGAAAATAAAGAAACCGCATTATGTGGAAGAAGTGGAAAATACTACTCAAAAGGTATACTTAGTTGTGAAATTTACCAGCGATATCTTTGCGCAAAACCTGTAATTTCCTGACTGTAGCTATGTTGCTCTACCAGAGTGCATGACAGAAAAAAAGGAGGCCGACTCCGAAAAAAAACATTAGGCGGGAACTAAATGGTATAGTGACTACCAATCTATTAGTTGAATGCATGATGCATGCAAGTGTAATGATAGCACATTATGTTCTATACTGTGTGTTCCCAGACATGGCTGGTGGATCTACATACTTCCTCCAACCCCCGAAAGCAGTACTCCAAGACATAGCCGTCACAACTCTATCAGACAGCATGGCAGGGTGACTTTAAACCTTGAGCTGTATAGCGAGGATGAAAACTAGTCACAATTTGAATACAAAAGCATGTGAAATAACATTGTAACAGTACAGCAAGCAGAAAATGTCATGCCATGATCTGTTTCACATGACCTTGTGCTTGTCTCCACCCGCTTCAGGTGTCGCCCATCTTCCCCACATATCCTCTGGGTATTTATACCTGTGTTTTCTGTCTATCTGTGCCAGTTCTTCTTGTTGGTTCATGTCTACCAGCGTTTTGTCTCAGCTCCTGCCTTTTCCAGTTTCTCTTTTCTTACCCTCCTGGTTTTGACCCTATCCTGTCCTGACTCTGAGCCTGCCTGCGCTGTCCACTCTGCCTGTCCTGGAGCCTGCCTGCTGTCCTGTACCTTTGCTCCACCCCTGGATTACTGAACTCTGCCTGTTGCTGACCCTGAGCCTGCCTTCCGTCCTGTACCTTTGCCACTACTCTGGATTATCAAACCCTGCCTGCCTTGACCTGTCGTTTGCCTGCCCCTGTTGTTACAATAAACATTGTTACTTCACACAGTCTGCACTTGGGTCTTACCTTGATCCCTGATAGTACGAACTGGCCATGACTGACCCAGCAGAATTGAACCAGCTCCGCAACGCCATCTCCTCCCAAGGAGCCACCATTGGTAGGCAGGAGGAGTTGCTTCGCTGTCTGATGGAAGGTTTCCAGGCGGTGGCCGAACGTTACGACCTAGCCTTGGACTCATTGCGGGAGCAATACCTGTGGGTTGCCTACTAGGCAGGCTACCACAACGGTAACCCCCCATCCCCTCTGTAACCCGGCTGGTAGCAGTGTTGTCACCCCAGTTTCCCGAGAACACTGTTTACCTCCCCGGGAGCGCTACAATGGAGATTCCAGAACCTGTCGGGCCTTTCTCTCCCAGAGCTGCCTTTTTCGAGCAGCAGCCTTCTTCATTCCCCTCGGACCGCTCGAAGATAGCGTACATTATTACGCTGATGTCGGGGAGGGCACTCGCCTGTGCCACGGCTGTGTGGGAGCAACAATCCGCCGCCTGCCTCAGTCTGGAGGTATTCATGATAAATGAGAAAAGTTTGAGGCTTCGGTGTCCTGGAGATAGGTTGCCCGGAAGTTACTCCAGCTTTGGCAGGACACCCTCAGTGTGGCAGACTATGCAGTGGAGTTCCGCACGCTAGCGACGGAAGGTACCTGGAACCCGGAAGAGCTGTTCGACACGTTCCTGCACAGATTATCGGAGGAGCTGAGCAGCCCGAAAACTACAGATGGATCTCGACTCACTCATCGCTTTATCCATCCGGATTGATGGTTGGCTACGGGAACGTAGGAGGGAGAAGAGGTCTGATTGTGGTCCAAATCGCTCACTCGGGTAGATCCCACCATGCAGCTGTTGAACTCCGGAAGTCCCTGGCATCTACGTCCCTGAGAGGATGTGTTGCAGCTCAGCAGGGCTAGGCTGTCTCCAGCCGAATGCGTACGCAGACTTGAGACCCAGAGTTGTCTGTATTGCGGCACTGCCGGTCATTTTGTGTCTACCTGTCCCTTCAAGATACCTAGCTCATTCGCCTCTTTTGTTACAGTAAACATTGTTACTTCACACAGTCTGCATTTGGGTCTTACCATGATCCCTAATAGAAAAATACTGTATGCATGTGCAGTTTTGCTTAATTTAAGGTAAATGTTTAATGCATATTATAGCGCAATGATAATTTGTCTTAAGTGTTTTAACTTATAGATCGGCATATAGGATTATGCAAAACATATTCACAAAACTATTTCTCGTTAACTACTAAAACTATCTAACGGAGTACAGCAAGCAAACAACTTGAGTCACGGCAGGACAATGGTTTTATAATTCAAATACATTTACTTACTTAAAGGGGTGGTTCATCTAAAAATACTTTTAACCTCATTAGAACATTTGCCTAGGCATTAGCCTTTACCAGAGACAGTTTTTAGGTTAGTTGGATCAGTATTTAAAAACTGCGACATTTCCCAAAAAACATCTATTTTGCTTTTAAATGAGTTACAAAAATTAACCAACTAGAGCTAATTTTTTATTCAGTTCATGTCATCTGATTGATACTATTCCTCTTGGTTCAAAGATAAGTAAGTAGGCTCTGAGCCAAGTGGCGGCTCGGCGCAAATTATTCGAAAAGTACTTCCTGGATTTTAATTTGAAAAATTACCGATATCATAGGGAAATATTTGGCTCGGGAAATATTTTAGCAAAGTAATCTTATCGAGATTTTAACTACAAGGGCTATTGTCACGCAGAGCGGAACAGGTGAACCCAAGAGCAGACTCAGACAAGGAAACTGGGATGAGGTAACCAAGGTATTTACTGAAACACAGGGAAGATTGAGTGCAGACCAGGGGAGGCTGCCAGAAACTGGGTGCGGGGGCTGATGCTGGAGCGAGAGGTGTTGGGACAGAGTTAGCAGGTCCGGGAGGGGAATCCAAGGGAGCTTAAAGTGGGGAATGCAGGACAGAGTAGCAGGACTGATGATAAGTCAGACTGGAGACGGACCAGAATCAGAGCGGTCAGAATGAGCAGAGATTACGATCTGGCAGTGTGGAAGTGGCAGGACTGAGTAATTGTAGAGTTCTTGATTATGGACAGGTTGCAGCAGGTGGGGATCTGCTCTGACTTCAGCACACCTGTCTCCGCCCACACAATCGCACACACACAGAGGGAGAGGAAGAGAGCACTGGGGGAGTGGTGGTAGGTCAAGGAGACATCGGATGAGCACTAGAGGGCGTGGCAGGAGCAGATGAGACATATTACAGTGATTGGAGGCACCGGTGGTGTCTTTCAAATGTATTTATGATAAACTTTGACATTAAATGTGGTTTCTATGGGAGAGGTAGACATAGAATTTGCTGATGAGCTAAATGAAATACTGATCCACCCAACCTTAAAACTATCTCTGGTGAAGGCTAATGCCTAGAAAAATGTTTTAGTGAGATTAAACATATTTTGTGATGAACCACCCAGAGAACATATGCTTGATTTAGTCCAAAACTCAAATCGAATATACTGTACTTAGATAGAAGGGGAGATTTACAAAGAGGGAGAAAGCGAGAGAAAGAAGATAAGGGTTGTATAGTTACATCAATCGTGACAATGTGAAAAACAATGTTTTATTCAATTTAAATCATAAAGGAAAGTTTGAATACATTGTTGATAACTACTACAGTACTGTGTAAATAGCACATTTTGACCACAGCTTCTAAAAGGCCCAAAATCATGTGTAACTGGCTTATTGTTTTTATTAAAGTTATTGTTTTATGATGTTTTACTGGTGGAACTGGCAGAGGGTGTTAAACTCCAGGCGAACATTAACACTCGACTGAGCAAAAAAACATCAAAGTGCATTTCTGAGCTCATGACAGCTCTGTTTCACAGAGAGGTGATGGCCGTCTCTTCGTTGACAGGAAAAAATTGAAATGCATTCTGGGACCAGGAGGCAAAGAAACAGCTGTGCCCAACCAACGTGTCTGCCATTTGCAGCAAGTTGCTTAGTTATTTTTTACTATAAATACTGTACAATAACATGTAGCATTTTGAAAGATAAGACTTCTTTCAAATTATAGCAGAACTACGAGTACTGTAATTGGCCAAAAAGGGGTTTTGTAGTTTATTTTATTATTTTATGATTTATTTATTACAAGAGTGTGAATGTGTGCATGTAACCTGATCTCAGATCTATTAGTTTGTGCCAAGACCGTTGATTAATGAATTTGGGGATAGGCAGGCTATTCTGTACACAAAGCAAATTTCTTAAAGCACTGTTATTTTTCTCCACAGTCTTTTTAATTAGGCAACACCAGATGGAGGAGAAGGATGTCTTAAAATAATTTGATCGAAGCTTAAGAATGAGTTAAAATTGCTTAAGAAGTCCAAGAATTAGGTTTAAAAATGTTTTTTACTCAAATGGAGTAACCTGGAGTTTAAGGCCTTTTTGAATTGTTAACTCATTGAAAGTTTATAATTTTTCAAATATGAGGTCCTAGCATGTCAACTTCTTATTGTACACTGAACAAAAAAACTCAAAAGTCTACTGTCGTTATTGCTGTAACATTGCTATAATATTACCATAAGATATACAGTTGAAGTCAGAAGTTTATACACACCTTAGCCTAATACATTTAAACTCAGTTTTATAAAATTCCACCCCTTTATTTGTGGTGGATGTGAAATGTCAGAATAATAGCAGAGAGAATTAATTATTGTTTTTCTGGGATTGATTTGCACTTTTCGCACCAAAGTACGTTCATCCCTAGGAGACAGAACGCGCCTCCTTCCTGAGCGGTATGACGGCTGCGTGGTCCCATGGTGTTTATACTTGCATACCATTGTTTGTACAGATGAACATGGTACCTTCAGGCTTTTGGAAATTGCTCCCAAGGATGGACCAGACTTGTGGAGGTCAACAACCACAAAAATCTGAGATCTTGGATCTTTTGATTTTCCCATGATGACAAGCAAAGATCCACTGAGTTTGAAGGTAGGACTTGAAATACACTGCTCAAAAAAATAAAGGGAACACTAAAATAACACATCCTAGATCTGAATGAATAAAATATTCTTATTAAATAATTTTTTCTTTACATAGTTGAATGTGCTGACAACAAAATCACACAAAAAATGATCAATGGAAATCAAATTGATCAACCCATGGAGGTCTGGATTTGGAGTGACACTCAAAATTAAAGAGGAAAACCATACTACAGGCTGATCCAACTTTGATGTAATGTCCTTAAAACAAGTCAAAATGAGGCTCAGTAGTGTGTGTGGCCTCCACGTGACTGTATGACCTCCCTACAACGCCTGGGCATGCTCCTGATGAGGTGGCGGATGGTCTCCTGAGGGATCTCCTCCCAGACCTGGACTAAAGCATTCGCCAACTCCTGGACAGTCTGTGGTGCAACGTGGCGTTGGTGGATGGAGCAAGACATGATGTCCCAGATGTGCTCAATTGGATTCAGGTCTGGGGAACGGGCGGGCCAGTCCATAGCATCAATGCCTTCCTCTTGCAGGAACTGCTGACACACTCCAGCCACATGAGGTCTAGCATTGTCTTGCATTAGGAGGAACCCAGGGCCAACTGCACCAGCATATGGTCTCACAAGGGGTCTAAGGATCTCATCTCGGTACCTAATGGACAGTCAGACTACCTCTGGTGAGCACATGTAGGGCTGTGCGGCCCCCCAAAGAAATGCCACCCCACACCATGACTGACCCACCACCAAACCGGTCATGCTGGAGGATGTTGCAGGCAGCAGAACATTCTCCCAGGCGTCTCCAGACTCTGTCACGTCTGTCACGTGCTCAGTGTGAACCTGCTTTCATCTGTGAAGAGCACAGGGCGCCAGTGGCGAATTTGCCAATCTTGGTGTTCTCTGGCAAATGCTGAACGTCCTGCACAGTGTTGGGCTGTAAGCACAACCCCCATCTGTGGTCGTCGGGCCCTCATACCGCCCTCATGGAGTCTGTTTCTGACCGTTTGAGCAGACACACACACATTTGTGGTGTGCTGGAGATCATTTTGCAGGGCTCTGGCAGTGCTCCTCCTGCTCCTCCTTGCACAAAGGTGGAGGTAGCGGTCCTGCTGCTGGGTTGTTGCACTGATGTACTGGCCTGTCTCCTGGTAGCGCCTCCATGCTCTGGACACTACGCTGACAGACACAGAAAACATTCTTGCCACATCTCGCATTGATGTGCCATCCTGGATGAGCTGCACTATCTGAGCCACTTGTGTGGGTTGTAGACTCCGTCTCGTGCTACCACTAGAGTGAAAGCACCGCCATTATTCAAAAGTGACCAAAACATCAGCCAGGAAGCATAGGAACTGAGAAGTGGTCTGTGGTTACCACCTGCAGAACCACTCCTTTATTGGGGGTGTCTTGCTAATTGCCTATAATTTCTACCTGTTGTCTATTCCATTTGCACAACAGCATGTGAAATGTATTGGCAATCAGTGTTGCTTCCTAAGTGGACAGTTTGATTTCACAGAAGTGTGATTGACTTGGAGTTACATTGTGTTGTTTAAGTGTTCCCTTTATTTTTTTGAGCAGTGTACATGCACAGGTACACCTCCAATTGACTCAAATGATGTCAATTAGCCTACCAGAAGCATCTAAATCAATGACATAATTTTCTGGAATTTTCCAAGCTGTTTAAAGGCACAGTCAACTTAGTGTATGTAAACTTCTTACCCACTGGAATTGTGATTCTGTGAGTTATAAGTGAAATAATCTGTCTGAAGGAAATTGTTGGAGAAATGACTTGTGTCATGCACAAAGTAGATGTCCTAACCAAATTGTCAAAACTATAGTTTGTGAACAAGAAATTTGTGGAGTTGTTGAAAAACGAGTTTTAATGACTCCAACCTAAGTGATTGTAAACGTCCAACTGTACCATTAGTATATCTTCGTCTATTGGTATAGTAGTCTATAGTATATAGTAGTATTGGTATAGGAGTATTATTTATCACTATAAGAAAATGTTATCGTATCCCTTTAAAATTACTATAGTTATTCTATAGTATATACTAATTTTCATAGGAATACTATATAATTTTTTTGTTCTGTCATATTTCTATATTATATATTTAATCACTATTTGTGAATTCATGAAACCTGTGCCGGTGGAAAAATATCTTGATGTGGAGCGCTGTCCTCAAACAGTCACATGGCATGCTTTTGCTTTAAAGCCTATTGTAAATCGGACAGTGCAATTAGATTAACAAGAAATTAAAACATCTCTGGGATAGGGGGCAGTATTTTCACGTCCGCATGAAAAGCGTGCCCAAAGTAAACTGCCTGCTAGTCAGGCACAGAAGCTAGTATATGCATATAATTAGAAAACACTCTGAAGTTTCTAAAACTGTTAGAATAATGTCTGTGAGTATAACAGAACTGATTTGGCGAAACCCCGAGCACTTTCCATCCAGGGATTTTTGTTGTTGTTGAGGTCACTGTGTTTTCCAATGGTTTTCTATGGGAGACTTAATAGGATTTATGGGAGACTTAATAGGATTTAATAGGGACCAGATTGCAGTTTATATGGCTTCCACTCGATGTCACCAGTCTTTAGAAATTGTTCGATGTTTTTCTTTTGAGAAATGAAGAAGTAGGGCTGTTCTTTGTAGGTGTCACTCTGAAGGGCTTTAGTCTTTTGTTGCGCGTGAACTGGAGCACGCTTTACGTTGTTTTTATCCGGTATTAGAAACAGTTTATTCCGTCTTAAATTGTATCATTTATTTACATTTTAGGATACCTGAGGTTGGATTAGGAACGTTGTTTGAAATGTTTGAACCAAGTTTACAGGTAACTTATTAGATACTTTGTAGTCATGTTGGAACCGGTGTATTTCTGAATCAAATGCGTCAAATAAATTGACATTTTGGGGATGTAAAGAAGGATTTTATCGAACAAAACAACCATTCATTGTGTCACTGAGACATTTGAGATTGCAAAAAGAAGAAGATCTTCAAAGGTAAGGCATTAATTATATGGCTATTTCTGACTTTTGTATCGCACCTGCCTGGTTGAAATATGTTTTTCATGTGTTTGTACCGGGGCGCTGTCCTCAGATAATCCCATGGTTTGCTTTCGCCGTAAAGCCTTTTTGAAATCTGACACAGCGGCTGGATTAACAAGACGTTAAGCTTTATTTTGATGTATTACACTTATATTTTTGTGAAGGTTGAATATTGATATTTCTGTAGTTTGAATTTGGCGCACTACATTTTCACTTGATGTTGATCAAATCAATCCCGCTGACGGGATTCGAGCGGGATTCGCGCTTAAAACCTCTTAAAGCTAGGGGGCAGAATTTTCACTTTTGGATCAATAGCGTGCCCAATTTTAACTTCCTGCTACTCATGCCAAGAATATAAGATATGCATATTATTCATAGATTTGGATAGAAAACACTCTGACGTTTCTAAAACTGTTTGAATCATGTCTGTGAGTATAACAGAACTTATGTAGCAGGCAAAACCCAGAGGACTAACTGATCCAAATGTATTTTTCTGTTCCCTATGTTGTCTTTGCCATTGGATATTTAATAGGAACCTATTTTCAGTTCCTACCGCTTCCACTGGATGTCGCTAATCTTTGGAATATGGTTGGGGTTATTCCTTTGTGCTATGAAGAAGTAGGCCAACTCGGAACTGGGGACACTTTTGTGAGTTGCGCAAGACGTGAAAAGCAGTGCTTGTTTATTTTCTTTCCTGTATTTAATACAGATTGCCCCGTCTACAATTTGATCGATTATTAACGTTTAAAAGTACCTAACGTTGTATTACAAAAGTAATTTGAAATATTTTGGCAAAGTTTATAGGCAACTTTTGAAATATTTTGTCGTGACGTTGCGTTTTTGTAAGCTGTTTTTTTTCTGGATTAAACGCGCTTTATAAATGGACATTCTGGAATCACAACGAGTGTAGCTTTAATTGAGTTTCTTACATGTGTGATTTAATGAAAGTTTGAATTTTATAGCGTTTTATTTTAATCTGGCGCTCTGCATTTCCCCCAGCAATTGACCAGTTGAGACGTTAGCGTCTCGCCTATCCATTTAAGGGATCCATAAGAGGTGTTAAGCTTTTAACTGATATAGGACACTTGTATGTTCCAAAATGTTTAATATCTATCATTTTTATGATTATTTATTTGAATAGCGCGCCCTCCAGTTAAACCGGAAGTAGTCCCGCTAGTGGGACGCCTAGCCTTAAGTTAGCACAGGTGGTTCTCCAATCAAGTTGTGGAAACAGGATGCCCCTGAGCTCAATTTCGAGTCCCATAGCAAAGGGTCTGAATATTTATGTAAATAAGGTATTTATTTTTTTGCAAACATTTCTAAGCCCCTGTTTTCGATTTGTCATGATGGGGTTGTGTCTAGTTTGCTGAGGATTTTTGTTAATTTAATACATTTTAGAATAAGGCTGTAAAGTAACAAAATGTGGAAAAGTCAAGGGATCTGAATTCTTTCTGAAGGCACTGTAACTACAGTGTAGATGTCACAGACAGCATTATATGGAATGCCAGGGGATATTAAATGACTTCCTGTGAGCTTTTCTTAAAGCTGACAGACAAATATGCCACTGAGCCAGCCGCTCGCTGTCCGCCTCCACGATAATTTCCCTACTCACTCAGAAAACCTGACAGCACCATATTAAAAGCAATGGAAAGTAAAAACGGAACTTTATACAATGAAAGCTCAGGAAAAAAATAGCATTCTTCATTAGTCATACTTTTACTTAATCTTCCAAAGACCTGGAGTCACCTGAGCCAATGTAAGGTATGTACCCGTTTGTGTGATTTGGGGCGAGGCAAAGGGCGTTCATAATTGGCCTGGCTGGGTTGCCGTGCACCATCCCTCTCTGTCCATGCTGAGTCTGCAGTCTCTGAGCACTCTGACACGACCAATTTGGAAAGTCAGTAGACCGGGGAATTATTTTGGCCTTAATCTTTTATAAGGCCATATCAGCCTCACGTGGAGGGAAATCAAATAATAATAAAAGAGAAAACGGGGTAGGAAAAAATAGGGGTTTTGACAGGGAGGTAATTACACACACCACAAATGGCACCCATAATTAGCTTGTTAGAGTGTCCACAGCTACTGAGGTCCCCCCTCCCTCTTGTAGAGGAGGGGGATTTAAAAGTTGTCCATGTTTAAAGTGGCTTACCAGGCATTAAACATTTCATAGCCTTAACACCACAGCCCGTAGCTCACCACAAGAGTACATCCAAGAACTGTAAGTGAAAAGTAACAGTTTGTGGTAATTTGTAAATTTTTGCAATCTTATGCTTTCCATGTTCTAATTTGCTAACAGGCTTTTGGCATTTCAAAGCCTTAATGCTAAAATAACAAGTCTACAGCACGTGTCAAACTCTGCAGGTTTTCACTCTTCCCTTGTCCTTGATTGATGAATTAAGGTCACTAATTAGTAAGGAACTCCCCTTACCTGGTTGTCAGGAATTAATTGAAGGGAAAAAACAAAAACCCGCAGACACTCGGCCCTCTTGGAATGAGTTTGACACCGTTGGTCTACAGACCAAGATACTGCTGTCATTACCCACAGAGTGACTATGTCATACTTCATACATGTATAGGTACTATGTCATACTAGCACTATGTCATACTTCATACATGTGTGGGTACTTTATATAACTGTTGCCATCTTGAATTACAACCTTGATTTATACTTTATATAACTGTCCTCTTGCATACTGTAGCCAGCTGTCTGATATACATGCAATACTCTTTTTATGATAGTGCTGGGTTAAGCTAGAAGGATAACAACACTGCCATGTATTTTATCCAGGCACTCCAATCCTAACTGGCCTTGAGAACAGTGTGGAGCCTCATTCCTCTGCTTCTGCTGTTTAGCCAGATGAGCACTCAAAGATGAATATCAACCATACAGCGAGCCAAGCCGCATCAGGAAGGGCGACAAGCCATATCCGGGAGAGCTAAGAGACTGGAGACATCTTAATACAAGCTCCTCACCATTCGGCCCACCGCTGCAAGCACACAGAAATGAATTTTTAAATGAATGGTTCGGCCCCAGCGAGTCTTGTATATGGCTAGAGTAGAGGATTCCTATCTTCAGGCCGTTAAAAGCATCCCTTTTCGTGCATCTGTAGAGTGTTATTAAATCGTCCCCCACGCCGTCACCTATCTAAATGGGCTGATGCACTGCTGAACTCTTCCCAATCTTTTGAGATATTCCAGGGCCTGGCCTGGTGTTATGATAGTGGGATCTCTCTCTCTCTCTCTCTCTCTCTCTCTCTCTCTCTCTCTCTCTCTCTTTGCTTTGTAGGGAGCACACAACACTAGAGATGTCCTCTCTAAATGTATAATCATGTGTTCCAAGCACACAACATACCAACAACACACAGTACTTCAGATAAATTCCTAGAAAGAGCTATGTTCCCTGATGTATTTCCTAGAAAATATCATTACAGCAGATAAAGGTATAGCATGTAAAGAATAGCATTGTTAGCCTACATAAACCTGCTGCTTTAGATCGCAAATAAAGAAGCAATATAACTGGCCTTCTTTAGACTAGTTGAGTATCTGGAGCATCAGCATTTGTGGGTTCGATTACAGACTCAAAATGGCTAGAAACAAAGAACTTTCTTCTGAAATTAGTCAGTCTATTCTTGTTCTGAGAAATGAAGGCTATTCCATTCGAGAAATTGCCAAGAAACTGAAAGATTTCGTACAACGCTGTGTGCTACTCCCTTCACAGAACAGCGCAAACTGGCTCTAACCAGAATAGAAAGAGGAGTGGGAGGCCCTGCACAACTGAGCAAGACAACAAGTACATTAGAGTGTCTATTTTGACCTGGTGCACTGCGCCCGGTACCCCTTGTATATAGACTTGTTATTGTTATGTCATTTTATTGTGTTACAAGTGTTTAAATTGTACAGTATTAGCAAAAGTAAATAAGAATCAGGTGTGTGTGTGTGTGTGTGCCTGTGTGTGTGTGTGTGTGTGTGCCTGCGTGTGTGTGCCTGCGTGTGTGTGTGCGCCTGCGTGTGTGTTTGTCTGTGTGTTTGTGCTAAGGTGTGGAGAGTCAGTTCAATAGTTCAGCAGTTTGATTATTACCCCCTGTGAATAAGCAAACATGACCAATTAAAACTTCTTAATAAGGGCATCCCCCTTTTTTTCAATTTTCTCCTAAAAACACATGCCCAAATCTAACTGCCTGGAGCTCAGGCCCTGAAGCAAGGATATGCATATTATTGGTACCATTTTGAAAGGAAACACTTTGTTTGTGTAAGTGTGATTTGAATGTAGGAGAATATAACACAATAGTTCTGGTAGAAGAAAATACAAAGAAAAAAACTACAGTTTTTTTTCTACCAACATCTTTGAAATGTAACAGAAAGGTCCCAGTTCTAGAAATCACTCTGGTTGTAATTCAAGATGGCAGCAGTGTATGTGAAAAGTTTCAGACGGATAACTTGAAATATGAGGGAACTACATGACATTTAGTGTGAAGTCACCCAGGTAAATTTGGGCAAATCGTGAAGGAGACATTTGCATTCATATTACATTTTTCTGCAAGAATATTGTCAAATCTGTATACTTGGATTTTGATTGAGCTTTTCCAGTATTAGTAGCCATATTATGAATTAAACATTTGCAAAAAAAACTTCATAACTCATAACTCTGAACTATAATTTCTGTCCAAAAGGAAAAGGCATGCTGTTATACAAGGTTAGTAGCTACATTTTCCGGATACTCCCGTAAATCACAGCTCATTGGCTATCTAGCTAGCTTTATTTGTCCCCGATTGGTGCTTTTTTGACAAAGTAAGTCGTTCTAGTGAAGACCACCCGCGTCATCAGCGTGCCATGAAGGCATCACTCTCTGACAATATTTGGTGTCCTATAAGATATACTACACCCCTAATGATATAGTGAAGTCTGGTTACGTTCTAGAATCTCTGATTTTCACAGATTCCTTTCTTTGCAAATTTAACAAGTGGAAATACAAAATTGATCTTGCATGCTATATGGACCTTTTTAGGATATGAAAAATGATTTTATCTAACAAAACAACATTTCATGTGATCTCTGGGACCCTTTGGATGATAAATCAGAGCAGGATTTCAGAATGTAAGTATACATTTCACCTTCAGAGGTGAATTTATCAAACCTATCCCGGTGAAAAAAGTGTTTTGTTGTTGGGAGCTCTCCCCATCAAATTAGCATGCCATTTTTTTTGCAGTAATAGCTACTGTTAACTGGACAGTGCAGATACATTAACAAAAAATGTAAGCTTTCAGCCCATATAAGACACTTACAGTGCCGTGCGAAAGTATTTGGCCCCCTTGAACTTTGCGACCTTTTGCCACATTTCAGGCTTCAAACATAAAGATATAAAACTGTATTTTTTTGTGAAGAATCAACAACAAGTGGGACACAATCATGAAGTGGAGCAACATTTATTGGATATTTCAAACTTTTTTTAACAAATCAAAAACTGAAAAATTGGGCGTGCAAAATTATTCAGCCCCTTTTACTTTCAGTGCAGAAAACTCTCTCCAGAAGTTCAGTGAGGATCTCTGAATGATCCAATGTTGACCTAAATGACTAATGATGATAAATACAATCCACCTGTGTGTAATCAAGTCTCCGTATAAATGCACCTGCACTGTGATAGTCTCAGAGGTCCGTTAAAAGCGCAGAGAGCATCATGAAGAACAAGGAACACACCAGGCAGGTCCGAGATACTGTTGTGAAGAAGTTTAAAGCTGGATTTGGATACAAAAAGATTTCCCAAGCTTGAAACATCCCAAGGAGCACTGTGCAAGCGATAATATTGAAATGGAAGGAGTATCAGACCACTGAAAATCTACCAAGACCTGGCCGTCCCTCTAAACTTTCAGCTCATACAAGGAGAAGACTGATCAGAGATGCAGCCAAGTGGCCCATGATCACTCTGGATGACCTGCAGAGATCTACAGCTGAGGTGGGAGACTCTGTCCATAGGACAACAATCAGTCGTATATTGCACAAATCTGGCCTTTATGGAAGAGTGGCAAGAAGAAAGCCATTTCTTAAAGATATCTATAAAAAGTGTCGTTTAAAGTTTGCCACAAGCCACCTGGGAGACACACCAAACATGTGGAAGAAGGTGCTCTGGTCAGATGAAAATAAAATTGAACTTTTTGGCAACAATGCAAAACGTTATGTTTGGCGTAAAAGCAACACAGCTCATCACCCTGAACACACCATCCCCACTGTCAAACATGGTGGTGGCAGCATCATGGTTTGGGCCTGCTTTTCTTCAGCAGGGACAGGGAAGATGGTTAAAATTGATGGGAAGATGGATGGAGCCAAATACAGGACCATTCTGGAAGAAAACCTGATGGAGTCTGCAAAAGACCTGAGACTGGGACGGAGATTTGTCATCCAACAAGACAATGATCCAAAACATAAAGCAAAATCTACAATGGAATGGTTCAAAAATAAACATATCCAGGTGTTAGAATGGCCAAGTCAAAGTCCAGACCTGAATCCAATCGAGAATCTGTGGAAAGAACTGAAAACTGCTGTTCACAAATGCTCTCCATCCAACCTCACTGAGCTCGAGCTGTTTTGCAAGGAGGAATGGGAAAAAATGTCAGTCTCTCGATGTGCAAAACTGATAGAGACATACCCCAAGCGACTTACAGCTGTAATTGCAGCAAAAGGTGGCGCTACAAAGTATTAACTTAAGGGGGCTGAATAATTTTGCACGCCCAATTTTTCAGTTTTTGATTTGTTAAAAAAGTTTGAAATATCCAATAAATGTCGTTCCACTTCATGATTGTGTCCCACTTGTTGTTGATTCTTCACAAAAAAATACAGTTTTATATCTTTATGTTTGAAGCCTGAAATGTGGCAAAAGGTCGCAAAGTTCAAGGGGGCCGAATACTTTCGCACGGCACTGTATATGTACTGACATTTGTTGTTTATCTAAAATCTGCGATCGTGACACAAGGCACTGCATGAATTAAAACTGTCCTGTTGACGGGACGCCTATCCCTAAGGTAGCTAGCTCAGTCTTCTCAATTAGGTTATACCATCTATGGACACCATAATAAGTCAAAGCTGCTCTCTGTGCACATCCTGTACTGTAGACTTTGAGAAACTATTTGGTTGAATCCATATCATAGTGTATATTGATGAGCAGGGCTAAGCCATTTCTCACTTTTCCCACCCCTTTTTCCCTTCTTCGCTCGTCCCTCCCTCCTCTCTATCCCTCCCTCATTCTCTCTCTCCATCCCTCTCCCTCCCTCCCTCTTCTTCTTTCACCTCAGAGAGGCATACAGAGAGTGTTAGTTATGAAGACTAAAGATGAGGCATCTTATTGGGAATCACATTTGGCTCACAGGGTGGGCTCAAAGCACATGCACATACACACACACACACAACAGTTGATACACCATCCAGTCTCCCTTTTTGCTCTGTATATCTGAAGCACCCCTTCTTCAGTAGGTTGGAAGTGGATGCTACTCTCTCATTTATAAACAATATATATTTTCATATGCACTGCTATGCGGGGTATGATTACCTCTGTTTCTTTTATTTAACCTTTATTTAACTAGGCAAGTCAATTAATAAAAAAATACTTTTTGCAATGAAGGCCTACCCTGGCCAAACCCTAATGAGACAGGGCTAATTGTGCTCAGCCCTATGGGACTCCCAATCAAATCAAATCAAATTTATTTATATAGCCCTTTGTACATCAGCTGATATCTCAAAGTGCTATACAGAAACCCAGCCTAAAACCCCAAACAGCAAGCAATGCAGGTGTAGAAGCACGGTGGCTAGGAATCACAGCCAGTAATTAACCTGGAATCGCACCAGGGACTGTAGTGAAACCTCTAGAACTGAGATGCAGGGCCTTAGACCACTGCGCCACTCGGGAGCCCTTTTCCCAGTTACAGGACAATACTTTCAGGGCACAGCAAGACATACTAGGCTTAGGGATATTGCCTCCATTTTCTATGCAATGTTCACAGCTCCATCCATGCAACACAGGGAAGGGAGCTGGAGGTGAGCTGCTGGTAACACAATGTTTTTGAATTCAGGATGAACTTCAGACTAAGGCTGAGTGCTCTGTTTGTGCTTGTGTGTGTGTGTTTCAGAGGGGGGGGGGGTGTACCCACCTACATGCATGCATGTGTGTATGCCCACATTAGTGTGTGTGTGTGTGTGTATGTGTGTGTGTGTGTGTGTGTGTGTGTGTGTGTGTGTGTGTGTGTGTGTGTGTGTGTGCATGTGTGCAGCCCCACATCACACACACATACAGTATACACTAACTGACACTCACAAGTAGGGATTAACACTGACCCGGGACCATTCTTCACATTTCCAGAAAAAATGTAATAACAAAACACTGGAATTTACATTTTCCCCCAATGTCACACTATGCAATTCCACAAAATACACAAAATGCACAGCAGCAGATTGGCAATTTTTTTTTTTTTTTTACACATTATCCAAACATGTTGTCACATGGAAGCCTTTAGCCTAGCATATTTCCTTCACACATAAGTCGCCATAAATTCAAAGAACAAGCATAATTGACAATGCAGGACAACACAAGAGACTTGAATGCAGTTTAGAGTTCTCATCAGAATTGACCAATTTATCCGGTCCGACCCTAGCCCGATTAGCTGAAACCCAAGCCCTGGTCTGGTCCAACATCACAGAAATTAAATGAGCCTGAACCTGAAAAAAAGCCAAGTTTCTAGAAAACAGTAGGCCGCCACCTTAAGTACAGTTGCAGCATCCAGAGGATGGAAGGTGCAGGCGCTCCGCACCTTATTCAGAAGAGGATTGTGCGAGGAGGTCCAGACGAAGTTGGCATGTCGAGACGACACCCTCTAATTGGACACACTCATCGTGACGGCCATCTGTCTGCATGACCTCCTTGGGGAGCGTCGGCACTCCCATCGCCTCTCTCCCTCGTTCATTGACCAATCTGAGTCCGTCTGAATCGATGGAGGTAGGGGCCACACGCCGACACTTTTGTAGACATCTGGGGCTCTGTCCTTATTGTGGTCAAGAGGGGCACCAGCTTCAACGGTGTCTGCTACCTCCCAACCCGGGAGCCACTAGAGCAGAGGGACGGCCCCGTGATCATCCGTCTACTTGGGTAGATGTGAGTATTCTATCATCTTCACTCTCCACCAAACCCTTTTTAGTACCGATTTCACTAGCTGGCTGGCCCTCAAGTGTTGTTTCTACAGCTCAAGTGGACTCTGGTGAGAGAGGGAATTTAATTGACCAGGCCCCTGCCTCCTCCCTGAACATAACATTCTCTTCTACGTTTCCTGTTCAATAGCTGGATAAACAACCATTGGTATATGAGACAGTCACACATCACAGCACCACTCACCATCACAGTGGTACCCCTGCACCCCACAACCCCACCATCTCCTTGCCGAGGATGGAAATCACGGCTTGGGCACCTGGATGTCGGAAGACCTGCTTTCCCTTACCCTTGGGTTTTCTCCAAGACCCGTGCCACCTGTCTCCCTCCTCATCGCCCCTGGGACAGCTAACAGACTTTGAGCCTCAGCGCAGCGCAGCCGTGGCTGAAACCAAGGCTATGGGGGAGTACATCCAGGGGTAATGTTTTTTTTACCAAGCTGGACCTGTGGAGTGCCTACAATTTGATCCACATCCGGGAGGGGAATGAGTGGAAGACGGCCATCAGCACAATGTCTGGGCACTACGAGTACTTGGTAATGCCTTATGGATTAGCCAATGGTCCGTCTGTATTCCAGGCATTCGTGAACGAGGTGTTTCTGGACATGCTTGGGCGTCAGGTGATTGTGTATATCGACAACATCCTGATCTACTTGGCCACCTTGGAGGAGCACATTGGCAACGTCCGGGTAATCCTGGAATGCCTCCTTGAGAACCATCTGTACATCAAAGCAGTTCCATCAGGCCACAGTCTCCTTCTTGGGATGTCGGATCAGCCCGCAGGGAGTGGTTATGGAGGAGAGGAAGGTAGATGCAGTCAGGTCATGGCCAGTTCCAACCACCATAAAGGGACTACAACGGTTTTTGTGGTTCCTCAAATTTTACCGCCGCTTCATTAGGAAATTCAGTTCCATCGCCTCTCCTCTCACCTCTCTTCTCAAAGGTGGTCCCCATAAGTTGGTGTGGAATTCTGCAGCCGATGTGGCCTTGTGCCTACTGAAGGGGTGTTTCACCTCCGTTCCGTTGCTGAAACACCCAGATCCTGCACTGCTCTTCGTGGTGGAGGCGGACGCCTCAGAAGTGGGTGTAGGGGCTGTCATGTCACAACGTCAAGGTAATCCACAAATTGTGTCATGTGCATACTACTCAAAGAATACGTCTCCTGCAGAAAGGAACTATGACATCGGTGATCTGGAGCTCCTGGCGGTGAAGTTGGCATTCGAGGAGTGGAAATATTGTCTGGAAGGTGCCACAGATCCATTTCTCATCCTCACCGACCATCGTAACCTGGAGTACATATGGACGCCGAGGCGCCTGAACCTGCACCAAGCAAGATGGGCCCTTTTCTTTACCCGATTCAACTTCACTCTGTCATACCGCCCAGGTTCAAAGAACATCCAAGCCGATGCCCTGTCCCGTCTCCAAGATTTGGGAGAGGTTCCGGTCCTGAATGCGCCCATCATAACGCCCACCCGAATCGTTTCCCCTGTGCTTTGGTACATAGATGTGGACATACGCCAGGCTCTGGAGAGGGAACCCGTGCCTGCTACCTGCACCTACGCGCCCACAGAGGTAAGGGCTTGGCTATGGACATGGTAGCACACATCCCTTGCAGCTGGACACCCAGGTATCACTCGCAGCACTAAAAACCTCTCTGTTACTAGTAGTCCACCTTGGTGCCGGACGTCGCCTTGCTATGTCAAGTCCTGCATGCTCAAACCAAGTCTCTACGGCACAACCCAGGAGGGAAACTCCTTCCCCTCCCCATGCCTCAGCGGCCTTGGTCCCATCTGTCTATAGATTGTGTTACTGATCTTCATCTGTCTGATGGTTTCACCACTGTTTTGGTTGTTGTGGACAGATTCTCAAAATGTTGCCATTTTATCCCTCTCTCTTGTCTCTCTACCACTCTCCAGGTCGCTGAGGCATTATTCCAGCAAGTCTTCCGGCACTATATTCTTCCGGGGGACATCGTCTCCGACCGTGGTCCCCAATTCACAATTCACACAGCATGGAAAGCCTTCATGGGGAAGCTGGGGGGTCACGGTCAGACTTTCATCCAGGTACCGGCCTCAGTCCAACAGGCAGGTGGAGAGGACCAACCAGAAGCTGGGGAGGTTCCTGAGGAATCACTGTCAGGACCACCAGGGGGTTAGGGCCCGGTTCCTTCCCCTGGGTGGAGTAAGCCCAGAACTCACTTCATCACTCCTCCACCGGGCTGTCTCCCTTCCAGTGTGTCCTGAGGTACCAGCCGGCCCTGGCCCCATGGACCCCGAGCCTGAACGAAGCTCCTGCAGTAGACGAGTGGTTCTGACGTGGGGAGGTTTGGAACACTGCCCACGTGAGGTTCCAATGCGTCATCCGCTGCCAGAAGGAGCAGGCGGATCGCCACCGCAGTGAGGCTCCTGTGTTCCATCCTGGTGAACGTTTCTGGCTCTCCACCAGGAACATCCCGCTTCACCTGACATGCTGAAAGCTGAGTCCCCGGTTTGTGGGACCATTCAAATAGAGCCTAGGCTGTTGCCCTATAGTCCCAATACCACTGAAACCCTAAATCATGTCTCAAATGAAAATTCATCCAATGGATGCAATATCAAAGCATGTCTTGCCTGTGCATGTCAAAACACTGCTATAACATTTACCCCGCTTCTCTGTGCTGTCTCGTATTGCTGCACATATCAGAGCTTCGGTAGAGAATGTGTGATCAACAAAAGGTATGAGAGTAGATATAGTAGATATATCTTTTTATCTAAACAATGTCTTCTTCATCTTCCCGTTATTCAAGAGCTGATCTGCTTCAGTGGCAAGAAAAAATATGTGAACCCTTTGGAAATACCTGGAATTCTTCATAAATTGGTCAACATTTTTTATCTTATCTTCTTCTAAGTCACAACAATAGATGAACACAGTCTGCTTCAACTAATAACACACAAACAATTATTAGTGTTCATGTCTTTATTGAACACGCCGTGTAAACAGGGTGGGAATAGTATGTGAACCCTTTGTTTTAATAACTGGTTGACCCTACTTTGGCAACAATAACCTCAACCAAACGTTTTCTGTAGTTTTGGATCAGACCTGCAAAATGGTTTGGAGGAATTTTGGACCATTCCTCTTTACAAAACTGTTTCAGTTCAGCAATATTCTTGGGATGTCCGGTGTGAACCGCTCTCTTGAGGTCATGCCACAGTATCTCAATTGGGCTGAGGTCAGGACTCTGACTAGGCCATTCCAGAAGGTGTATTTTCTTTTTTTGAAGCCATTCTGTTGTTGATTTACTTCTGTGTTTTGGGTTGTTGTCCTTTAGCATCACCCAACTTCTGTTGAGCTTCAATTGGCGAACAGATAGCTTTACGTTCTCCTGCAAAATGTCTTGATAAACTGGATAATTAATTTTTCCGGCGATGATAGCAAGCTATTTTTTAGTGTTTTACATATCGTAGACTCATCAACAACGATGATAGCATGCATGTTCCAGAGATTTCTGGAAGTCTTTAGCAGACACTCAAAGATTTGTCTTAACCTCATTGAGCATTCTGCCACTACTTGGGAGAGGAGCAACAGTGCTGAACTTTCTCCATTTACATACAATTTGTCTTACTGTGGAATGATGAACATGAACAAGGCTTTTAGAGATACTTTTGTAAGCTTTATGCAAGTCAACCATTCTTAATCTTGGGTCTTCTGAGGTCTGTTTTGTTTGAGTCATGGTTCACATCAGAAAAAGCTTCTTGTGAATAGAAACTCACATTTTGAGTTTTGTTATAGGGCAGGACAGCTCTAACTAACATCTCCAATCTCGTCTCAAGGATTGTACTCCAGGTTACCTGACTCCTGACTCCAATTAGCTTTTGGAGAAGTCATTAGCCTAGGGGTTCGCATACTTTCTCCAACCTACACTGTGAATGTTTAAATTATGTATTCAATACAGACAAGAACAATACAATCATTTGTTTGTTAGTAGTTTAAGCAGACTGTGTTTCTCTGTTGTGACTCAGATCAAATTTTATGAGTAATTTATGCATAAATCCATAATTCCAAAAGGGTTCACATACTTTCTCTTGCCACTGTATGTGTATAATCATCAACTACATTTTGCCATATAGGAGATATTCTGTCATCCGTTGGATGTTATCTAGCAAGCTTAGCAACTTTGTTCATTTGACTTTTGTTTGACTGCCGTTACAAAGTGTATGATTTGACAAGTCTATTGCCTGCTCGGGGTGCACTCCTAAGCATGAGCTGTGTCGAGATAGCCTAGGCATACTCCTAAAATGCACTGAATTAATTGAGGTACATGATAATGTTTGGAATTTATGAACAGCCTGTCTCAATTCACAACAATGTAATTGCCGATAGAAGTTACTCTATAAATATCAGTTTCACTTGCTGTGAAATCTTGACATAGTGGTGCAACCAAGCTGGCAATGTGGCGCAGTGACAATCTTATTTTGGTAGAACCCGGGCATAGTGACTATATCTTGGATTTAAACACCTTGAATTGGCACTTCCGATTTTTTGTGGTATTTCCCGGGACTCTCGGGATAAATATGAATTAATCACGGTATTTAAACTTGGTATATTTTAGAGAAAATATGACTCCCTACTCACAAGTGCCTGATTGATTGACACTATTATCCGAGCAAAAATTATTTTCATGCTTAGTTTTTTTTCCATCATATAATGTGTAAGCTACCCTGCAAAGGGTTAAAAAAAAAGCCCATATTCATACACTGAGCGTCAAAATGATGGATAGTCCTGAATTAATCTTCAATAATTATGAGGGAGAAAGTTACAGACGCACAAATATAACTCCAAGACATGCTAACCTCAGTGGAGGTTAGCATTTTTGGGGGGGTATGATATTTACAGTGCATTTGTGCATTACAGTGCATATTTACAGTGCATTCAGACCCCGTGACTTTTTCCACATTTTCTTACGTTACAGCATTATTCTAAAATTAATTAAATTGTGCCTTTCCAAATTATGTCCTATCACTTGAATTTACCATAGTTGGACTCCAATCTAGTTGTAGAAACATCTCAAGGATGATCAATGGAAACAGGATGCACCTGAGCTCAATTTCGAGTCTCATAGCAAACGGTCTGAATACTTATGTAAATAAGATATTTATCTTATTTGTTTTACATAAATTTGCAAAAAATTCAAAAACCTGATTTTGCTTTGTCATTATGGGGCATTGTGTGTAGATTGATGAGGATTTTAAAAAATCCATTTTAGATTAAGCCTGTAAAGTAACAAAATGTGTAAAAGGTCAAGGGGTCTGATTACTTTCGGAATTCACTGTAAATCAAATCTAATTTTATTGGTCACATACACATGGTGAGCAGATGTTATTGTGAGTGTAGTGAAATGCTTGTGCTTCTAGTTCCGACATTGCAGCAATATCTCAGATTGAATCAAACAATTCCACAAAACTACCTAATACACACATCTAAGTAAAGGAATGGAATACGAATATATATATATACATATATGGATGAGCAATGACAGAGCGGCATAGGCAAGATGCAATATGCAATATATGGTATACAGTATATACATGTGAGATGAGTAATGCAAGTGTCATTATTAAAGTGAATAGTGATCCATTTATTAGTGGCCAATGATTTCAACTCTGTATGTAGGCAGCAGACTTTCTGTGTTAGTGATGGCTGGTGAACAGCCTGATGGCCTTGAGATAGAAGCTGTTTTTCAGTCTCTCGGTCCCAGCTTTGATGCACCTGTACTGACCTCGCCTTCTGGATGGTAGCAGGGTGAATAGGTTGTGTAAGAATGCTGTTCATTGACGACAGCTCAGCATTCAACACCATAGTACCCTCCAAGCTCATCATCAAGCTGGAGGCCCTGGGTCTCAACCCCCCCCCCCCCCCCCCCTCGTGGAACTGGGTCCTGGACTTTCTGACGGGCCGCCCCAGGTGGTGAAGGTAGGAAACAACATATCCACTTCACTGACCCTCAACACTGGGGCCCCACAAGGGTGTGAGCTCAGCCCTCTCCTGTACTCCCTGTTCACCCACGACTGCAGGGCCATGCACGCCTCCAACTCAATCATCAAGTTTGCAGACGACACAGCAGTAGTGGGCTTGATCACCAACAACAACGAGACAGCCTACAGGGAGGAGGTGAGGGCACTCAGAGTGTGGTGTCAGGAAAACAACCTCTCACTCAACGTCAACAAAACAAAGGAGATGATTGTGGACTTCGGGAAACAGCAGAGGGAGCACCCCCCTATCCACATCGAAGGGACAGCAGTGGAGAAGGTGGAAAGTTTTAAGTTCCTGGGCGTACACATCACAGACAAACTGAAATGGTACACTCACACAACAGCGCCTCTTCAACCTCAGCAGGCTGAAGAAATTTGGCTTGTCACCCAAAATCCTGACAAACTTTTACAGACTCACAATCGAGAGCATCCTGTCAGGCTGTATCACAGCCTGGTACGGCAACTGCACCACCCTCAACCAATCAAGGCTCTCCAGAGGGTGGTGCACAACGCATCATCGGGGGCAACTACCTGCCCTCCATGACACCTACAGCACCCGATGTCACAGGAAGGCCAAAAAGATATTCAAGGACAATAACCAACTGAGTTGATGCGGTAGAATTTGTTTTATCTTGTCAGTTGGTTCAGGCTGTCACTGTGATGAGTGGGACCAAACTATACAGCAGGTGGCTGCATCATTCTGAGTGAAGACAGAGATAAATGGAAAGGAAGAGGGATGAAGGAGGGAGAGAGAGAGTGGGTTAGGGAGGCTAGAGAGTAATGTAGAGGAACAAGGGAGCATGGACATAGAGAATGTGAGAGAGCAAGGTAAGGGAGAGAGAGAGTGAAAGAGAGAGAAGGGAGAGTGAGAAAGGGAGAAAAGAGAGGTAATAAAAAGAGAAAAAACAAGGGGAAAAGAGAGCGAAACAGAGAGAGAGAGAGAAGGAGAGCGAAGGAAGGAGAGAGAGGATGAAAGCAAGAGCAGTGAAGGGAGTGAGGAAGAGAGAGCAAGACGGAGAAAAAGAGAGCAATATCGAAAAACAAGGGAGAGAGAGAGAGAGAGAGAGAGAGAGAGAGAATGACACTCAATGGTTGTAGTAGATTCTTCTGCACACAGAGAAACCTCATCAAACTGACAACTTGAGAATTTTCCTGCTACAGCAGCAGCAGCAGCCAACATGTAGATGTGCTATGTACAATATCTGTCAACATGGCCTGTGTTCCATAATGCTATCAGTTCCAGCCTGTCATGAGTACTGTTATGTGTTATACAGTATGTGTTCTGTTTGCGGAGTTTAACACAGTAGGAGTCTAGGAGATGTTCTGGTTTGTTCATGTAATTACTGACAACGACAAGGCTTGTCTAGTCCAGACAATGCTACAGACGGCGACTTCTGGCTTGGAACAATAAAAACAAATTGACATATTGACAAATTGACAAACACGAGAGAGAAACACACATTTTTTCTTTGAAGGGGCTCTTAGCCAATTTGTTCAGGCATTTTCCCTAACACCTGAGCACATGTACAATACAGTAATCTCTTCAACGTTCATCTCACATTCACCCATAACAACCTGTTTACATAATATCTTTCTCCTCCTTTATGTCTCAAGCTGTTCCTAGACATGCTCCACATATTCCATACATCCCTAAGGTACGTGTGGTAGTTGGCATTGTGTGCTCCACATTCATTACAGTTCGTCTCTCACTTGGCCGTATCTCCCTGTTCAGTCAGTCAGCCAGCCTTAGACCAACAACAACCTCCATTTGGCCGGGTGGCCAGGCGGTCCGTGGGATCCAAGTTTTATTTACAGGCCCATGTCCATTTGACAGCCGACATGTTCCGGCATTGAACACTTGCTCTGGAAAAACAGGATTTGCTGGGCTGCTGCAGGGAATATGTGAACTGTGAAAGTTTGAATGCATCATACAACCAAGGGGATATAGCTCCATTCTGGCTCCATTCTGGACACCTCCACTCTCGCAGTATGATGTGAATAAATATATGGATCTTCTACAGTATATGGAAAAGGATGATTCATTCACCTAATGTGAACTGAGGGGGGATGTGGCCGCGTGGCACGGCCTGTTGTGTGAGTTTAGGCATGCAGATGACATACAGTACAACCACAACAGGCATACAAAGACAAGCACACATACAGTATACACATGAGAGGGCACACATACACATGCAAGCAAGTGTCATTACTTTCCCTCCTGGGTGACGATCAAAGAGAGCCCCCCTTCACTCCCACCAGAGAGGAAGGATGGGAGTGGGCCGGTTTGATGACTTTAAGGACCTGTTGTAAACTTTCTCTGGCCCGGCAGTATGGATAATTGAATGTCTGAGTGTTACAACAGAGAGAGACTTTTCAGTGCTTTAACATCATTGAAACAATATCTCCAACATAAATAATGTGGGAAATGGTTGGTGGGGTTCCAAACAATAATCATGACAAATCAGTTGTGTTGTGATATCATTAAGGACGGTATAATTAAATAACTGTAACTCTACAAATGTATACATACCAGTTATCAGATTTACATCTCAATGTTGTGGAACTTATATGATTAAATATGAAGCTATTTGTAAGAAGATGAAATGTGATTTTAACCTTCTAAATGAGATAATTGTTTTTCATATAGACTTTTGCCAAGTCAGTTACCACACACATGTGAGCACAGACATTGTGACAACGTGATGGACCACCCTCCAAGGCGAGGGCATAAAAGGACTGCTAACAAAATGTACATTCGACCAGAAAACGTGTAGCGGTGGCTGCTTGTTGAAATGGTTGCAATTTAAATATAGACCAAAACATGCTGGGTTGCTGCCAGTGTGTAAAGTGGCACCCTGAATAATCAACCACTGAGTCCAAGTATCAGGTATGAAGGTGAGACCTAGATGCAGACAATGTCGAATTAACAATTGTTTAATAATCCAACAGTGGCAGGCAATAGACAGGTCAAGGCAGGCAGGGGTCAGTAAACCAGAGGTGGGGCAACGGTACCGGACAGCAGGCAGGCTCAGGGTCAGGGGCAGGCAGAGTGGTCAGGCAGGTGGTCTCAGAGTCAGGACAGGCAAGGGCCAAAACCAGGGCGGCGAGTCTGGGAAAACCAGGAGCTGAGAAGAAAAATACTGGTTGAATTGACAAACAAGACGAACTGGCAACAGACAAAAAGAGAACACGGGTATAATTAAGTAACCAGACTGTTTACAAACACTACTTGACATCCATGAACTCTAGAGTCCGCCGGCTGCATTCTCACCATCTTGCATTGATGCTCCACATAAAACACAGTACCAGGTTTGTGGTCAATTCCAGTCAATTCAGAAAGTCAACACAATTCCCCATTTTCCTAATTGAAAAACCTTGGAGGGAATTGGAATTGAAATTTCAGGGTTCTTCCTGAATTGACTGAAATTCAAATGAAATTGACACCAACCCTGCACACTACCGTCCCTTTGATCTAACACAGGATGCGACCAAACACCTCCATGCTCTTCACTCTATCCCTGTTTATACCTGGTTTTAGCATGTGTCCTGATTTTGTTCACATTCTGATTGTGCCCACATTTGTCCATAGGTGCAGACAATCATAGGACGCATTGTGAACTGATTGTGATTAGATCTTCCTGACCACCTCTGGAGGTAGTCAAAGACGCATTTTTTTATGGATATCTTTGAAGTGTAAATCAATCCTGACAACGAAATAATATAAATTCGGGTCACATTTGGCCATTCCTTCAACAACAAAAAATCACACTGGACAGTTGCGGTGGTAGCCTAATTATGTACAACGATACCTTTACACTTCCTTCAGAATGAAGATCATGTTCTTCATTAGAAACCAAATGCCTACGCGCATTGTGGTCGGATGCCACGTAAAAGTAGCCTAAAGAGTCCTTTGTATTGTACATTATAATGGAAAGTGGCCTCGCTCATGCGTACAGAAAACGTTGAGCCTTTACGCATCAGTCTGGACATCTTCTGCACTTGATTGCTAGCGATTTGTCTGGAAAATGATCAAAGATTCACATAATATAATAGAATAACATTGAAAAGGATTGCATTACACTACAAGGGTCATATTTTTTATGAAGTATAGGCCTAGACAGTTCTACCAAAGGAAAAAAAGTGATGACTGGGAGAACGACCGTTGTTTGGTTTCCTCCAAATCATTGATTAGTGATAATTCAGATTCTCTTTCCCCCATTTATTTATTTATTTTATTTAACTATGCAAGTCAATCAAGAAGAAATGATTATATACAATGACGAAGTACCCCAGCCAAACCCTAACCCGGATGAAGCTGGGCCAATTGTTCTCCGCCCAATGGGACTCCCAATCCCGGCCAGTTGTGATACAGCTTGGAATCGAACCAGGGTCTGTAGTGATGCCTCTAGCACTGAGATGCAGTGCTCTGGACGGCTGTGCCACTCAGGAGCCCCCTTATACTCATAGAGGGTTCATACATTGATATAGCTAACAGCATTACAGAATTTAAACTGAACTACAATTTCAGAGTTTGAAAAAAAACACTATAACACTATTCATCAGAAATGTTTGCATATGGGCACCTTCATGTGTATGTAAAATATGACTATTCTCAGATTTTTTTTTATTCATGGCTTTTGGATTGTTTTTTAGCAAAACGCTATATACAGTGCATTCAGAAAGTATTCAGACCCCTTGACCCTTTCCACATTTTGTTACATCAAAGCCTTATTCTAAAATGGATTGTTAATTTTCCTCATCAATCTACACACAGTACCCCATAATGACAAAGCAAAAAAAGGTTTTTAGAAATGTTTGCAAATGTAAAAAAAAAAACTGTAGTATCACATTTACATAGGTATTCGGATGCATTACTCTGTACTTTTTTGAAGCACCTATGGCAGTGATTACAGCCCGAGTCTTCTTCGGTTTGATGCTACAAGCTTGGCACACCTGTATTTGGGGAGTTTCTCCCATTCTTCTCTGCAGATCCTCTCAAGCGCTGTTAGGTTGGTTGGGTAGTGTCGCTGCACAGATATTTTTAGGTCTCTCCAGAAATGTTGGATTGGGTTCAAGACTTGGCTCTGGCTGGGCCACTCAATGATATTCAGAGTCTTATCCTGAAGCCACTCCTGCGTTGTTTTTGCTGTTTGCTATGGGTCATTGTCCTGTTGGAAGGTGAACGTTCACCCCAGTCAGA